>NC_045452.1:22997-80915 GCF_002776525.5 Piliocolobus tephrosceles | reverse complement strand
AGTTGAAATTATGTTGTGAATTATGCTGTGTACATTTATTTTTATTTTTATTTTTATTTTTATTTCAGACGGAGTATCGCTCTGTCGCCCAGGCTGGAGTGCAGTGGCCGGATCTCAGCTCACTGCAAGCTCCGCCTCCCGGGTTTAGGCCATTCTCCTGCCTCAGCCTCCCGATTTTTTTTAATTTTTGAAAACAATTCAAATATACGGAAAAGTTGTAAGACTAGAACAATGAACCCTTGACTTCCTGTCACCCAGATTCACTGGCTGGGAACTGAGCTGCTACCACTTTTGAATTCCTGTGTGCACTTGAGTCATACCCTAAATGTGTCCCTGAGCTGTCAGGGACATCGTCATTGTCCGTCGGAAGATGCAGGACTTGAGGGCCTCAGCGTTCTTTCTGCCACAGAGGTTTCTGCAGCCAGGAGAGTTGCAGGGTCGAAGGAACTCAGCTCTGTGCCCCCCTCACTAATACTGTCATTGAAAAAGGAGATGGGGCACAGTGGCTCATGCCTGTAATCCCAGCACTTTGGGAGGCTGAGGTGGGCAGATCACTTGAGGTCAGGAGTTTGAGACCAGCCTGGCCAACATGGCAAAACCCTGTCTCTACCAAAAAATACAAAAATTAGCCTGGCGTGGTGGTGTGCACATGTAGTCCCAGCTACTGGGGAGGCTGAGATGGGAGTATTGCTTGAACCCAGGAGGCAGAGGCTGCAGTGAACTGAGATTGCATGACTACACTACAGCCTGGGTGACACAGTAAGACCCTGTCTCAAAAAAAAAAAAAAAAGAAAGAAAGAAAGAGAAAAGAGACATGCAGAAATGAATTCAAGCAGACCCGGGTGTACCCCTACCCATACATGCTCCTCCTCTGCTTCGTGCCAGGTTTAAGGCTCTTTGCTGGTGGTGCAGAGGGCATTCTGAGGAGGTTACCAGGCAGGGCCAAGCCTCCCGGCACCCTGAGGAGCTGGCCTCTGAACCCAGCCTGATGGATGGGGGAGGAAGTGGGCTGAGGTAGAGGGCTCAAGGTGCTGACTTGCCCACAGTGGAGCTCAAGATCGAGGTGGTGCTGCCTGAGAAGGAACGAGGCAAGGAGGAGCTGTCGGCCAGTGGGAAGGGCAGCCCCCGGGCCTACCAGGGCAACGGCACGGCCCGCCACTTCCACACGGAGGAGCGCCTGCCCACCCCTCACCCCTACCCCAGCCCTCAGGATTGCGTAGAGGCTGCTGTCTGCCACGTCAAGGACCTCGAGAATGGCCAGTGGGTTCTGGGCCTGCCTGGGAGGGGGGGGATCAGGGGTCCCAAGGTGGGAGGGTGAGGTACAGGCCGTCGCCGGGGGTCGGGGTTGGCCTGAAGGGGCTATGACCAGCTGCTGCCCTGGTCACTGCCTTTGTGGCTTCTACTGGTCTGGGCCTGCTCCCCAGAAGGCTGGACACTGGAAGGAGCTGCCAGGAGGTTGTGCCTGGTGTCTGGCCTGACCTCTGAGTGCTGCGGTTCCCCAGGATGCGGGAAGTGGAGCTGGGCTGGGGGAAGGTGTTGCTGGTGAAGGACAATGGGGAGTTCCACGCCCTGGGCCATAAGTGTCCGCACTACGGCGCACCCCTGGTGAAAGGTGAGCTGTCAGGTGGGAGGTGTGAGGGGGACCTTCCAGGCCCCATGCCAGCTTGGCTCCTCCCCAGACCCCAGGATCTTCATCTATTAGTGAAGTCTCCCAGGCTTTGGGGAGGGGCCCACAGTTGCCAGGGCACTGAGATCCTTAGGAAGCAACCCCTGCTGGTGGCCCCAGCCTAGCACCTCCCCTTCCTAGGCGTTCTGTCCCGTGGTCGGGTGCGCTGCCCCTGGCACGGTGCCTGCTTCAACATCAGCACTGGGGACCTGGAGGACTTCCCCGGCCTGGATAGTCTGCACAAGTTCCAGGTGGGGCCAGGAGTGTGGTGGGGTGGGAACCTGGGGGTGTGGGGTTCGGGGCTGGTCCTGAGGAATGCAGCCCTTGCAGGTGAAGATTGAGAAGGAGAAGGTGTACGTCCGGGCCAGCAAGCAGGTGAGGGGGTAGCTTGGGGCTCAGGCAGAAGGGAGGAGCCGGGAGGGCATCTTGGCCCAGAGAATGGCATGTGCAAAGGCCCTGTGGTGAGAGGAGCTTGGCATATGTCACTTGAGCAGAGTGAGGGGTTGCGGTAGGGATGAAGCTGGACTGGAGTGCCAGGACCTGCCTGCCAGGATGATGGCAATGACCCTCCACCCTCCTGGCGCCGACAGGCCCTACAGCTGCAGCGAAGGACCAAGGTGATGGCCAAGTGTATCTCCCCAAGTGCTGGGTACAGCAGTAGCACCAATGTGCTCATTGTGGGCGCAGGTTGGTAGTGGGGTCATGAGGGGCAGGGTGGGAGATGGGATTGGTGAGAAGTGGTCCCCGGCCCACGGGCCCCTCCCCTCAGGTGCAGCTGGCCTGGTGTGTGCAGAGACACTGCGGCAGGAGGGCTTCTCCGACCGGATCGTTCTGTGCACGCTAGACCGGCACCTTCCCTATGACCGTCCCAAGCTCAGCAAGGTAGGGGGGGTGGGGCAAGTGGGACCCTATCCCTCTGAGTCCCAGTTAAGCCCACTTCAAGCCTTGCTTGTCACCCCTTGGAGATCTGGCTGGCTGCCCTCTCTGCTTATGCCAGGCCTGTCCGTGGTACCCCCAAAAGGTCTAGATTCCTTGTTATTTTGAGACAGGGTCTCATTCTGTCACCCAGGCTGGAGTGCAGTGGTGCGTTCTTGGCTTACTGCAACTTCCATCTCCTGGGTTCAAGTGATTCTCATGCTTTAGCCTTCTGAGTAGCTGGGATTAAAGGTGTGCACCACCATCACGCCTGGCTAATTTTTAGTATTTTTAGTAGAGATGGGGTTTCACCATGTTGCCCAGACCAGTCTTGAAGTAAGGTGCTAGGATTACAGGTGTGAGCCACTGCACCTGGCTTTTCTTTTTTTGAGACAGGGTCTTGCTCTGTCATTCAGGCTGGAGCGCAGTGCCTGTCTCATGGCTCACTGCAGCGTTGACCTCCACCTCCCAGGCTCAAATGGCCCTCCCACCTCAGCCTCCTGGTAGCTAGGACTACAGGCGTGCACCACCACGCCTGGCTAATATTTTGTGTTTTTTGTAGAAACGAGGTTTTGTCATGTTGCCCAGGCTGGTCTTGAACTCCTGGGTTCAAGCAATCCTCCGGTCTCAGCCTCCCAAAGTATTGGGATTACAGGCATGAGTCACTGCGCCCGGCCAGATCTGGGTTTGCTGAGTTCTGTCCTACAGCCCCTATGTCACTGGGGCTGGCCCTACCTTGCCTGAGTCCCAATGTCTTCTGCTGTAAACTGGCTCCTCTCAAGCTGGCTTGCCCCCGCAGTCCCTGGACACACAGCCTGAGCAGCTGGCCCTGAGGCCCAAGGAGTTTTTCCGAGCCTATGGCATCGAGGTGCTCACCGAGGCTCAGGTACAGGGTCAAGGGTGGGAAACAGGCCCCGAGGAGGGAAGGTGGGAACATGAGGTTGTGTGGGCCCCTGGGGTGGGGTCTTGGTGCTCTCCCTTCCTGGCCCCACTGCCCAGGCACCTGGGAGGTGCTCCAGGCTTGGGAGACAGCAAGGAGCTTTTTTCCAACAGGTCATGGGCACACACAGAGCCCCAGGGTGTGCAGAGATGAACAATCAGGGCTGGATAGGAGAGACTGGTGGGACTTGGGAGGGTAAGGAGAGGTTTGAGGGGAAGGTGATGTCTGAAGTTTAAAGAACAAAGTCCAGGTGGCAGGATCTGTTCTAATGGGAGCTTCTCAGAGGCTGTGGCTGGGCTGTGGGTGTACTGCAGGACCCGGGAGTGGGCGGCGAGGCCAAGCCCCATGCTCAAGCTCATGCTCTGCCTGGCGGGGGTTGCAGGTGGTCACAGTGGATGTGAGGAACAAGAAGGTCGTGTTCAAGGATGGCTTCAAGCTGGAGTACAGCAAGCTGCTGCTGGCGCCAGGGAGCAGGTAGGAGGGTCTCCTTTTTACCCATGGGACACTGGGCAGGACACTGGCCTGGACGGGGCTGGGGCTGCCAGGAGGCCCTCACTGACACTGCCATGTCTCAGCCCCAGGACTCTGAGCTGCAAAGGCAAAGAAATGGAGAACGTGTTCACCATCCGGACGCCAGAGGATGCCAATCGCGTGGTGAGGCTGGCCCGAGGCCGCAATGTGGTCATCGTGGGAGCCGGCTTCCTGGGTGAGAGGTAGTGGGCGGTGGGGATGGTGATCAGGTGGTCATGGCCAGTCCCAGGGAAGTTCTGGTCGAGGAAGGTGCAGGTGCCAGCCTGCCACCCCTGCCCACGACCAGGGATGGAGGTGGCCGCTTACCTGACAGAGAAGGCCCACTCCGTGTCTGTGGTGGAGCTGGAGGAGACGCCCTTCAGGAGGTTCCTGGGGGAGCGCGTGGGTCGTGCCCTCATGAAGGTGAGCCCACTCCAGCACGCACCCAGCGCCTTGGAGCCGTGGGGCCCAGCCTGGCCCATGGCTGGACTCTCATCCACTGCCCACCTGCCCACTTGTCCTGACAGATGTTTGAGAACAACCGGGTGAAGTTCTACATGCAGACTGAGGTGTCGGAGCTGCGGGGCCAGGAGGGAAAGGTGGGCCCTTCTCCCTTCTCCCTGCTGCTTTCTGTCCTCTGTCCCCTGAGCCCAGGAGCTGGGCCCACCTGTTCACCCACCCACTCCCCACAGCTGAAGGAGGTTGTGCTGAAGAGCAGCAAGGTCGTGCGGGCTGACGTCTGTGTGGTGGGCATTGGTGAGTTGGTGTGTGGGCAGGCAGGCGCAAACCAGCACAGCCGTCTGCACACGCTCACATGTGACCTTGGGCTAGTCCCTTCCCCTCCCAGAGCCTCAGTTTCCACCACATCTGTCAAACGGGGACCCCCAACCACCCCCACTTTACAGAGCTGTTGAGGAAGGTGTGTACCGGGCTCAGCCCAGGCCTGGCACAGAGGATGCTCCCAGTGCCTGCTGCCCAGTAACACTCATCTCCATGCTCTGCGAGAGTTGACATAGACAAGCCCTGAACTGGCTCTTGCTCCAGCTGAGGTGCTAATTTGGGTAGGGGCCAAGATGGGAGGTGGTAGTGCCTGCAGGGGCTGAGGAGGTGTGGCATGCCGTCCCTCCACTTAAGGGCCTCATGGAGCACTTCTTGGAGAAGGTGATACCTGAGGTCTTGCAGGAGGCACCAGATCTGTGGGAGCCCGGTTAGTGGGGGCCAGGGTGCATGAAGGCCTCAGGTGGCAGCCCCTGGAGGATCAGTCTGGGGATGTCACATCAAACGCAGGGTGTGGGGTGTGGAGAGTGACTGTGCAGAAAGGAGGGACAGGGGAGTGGACACAGGCCTCCGTCCTGTCAGGTGCAGTGGCCGCTACAGGCTTCCTGAGGCAGAGCGGCATCGGTCTGGATTCCCGAGGCTTCATCCCTGTCAACAAGGTAGGGTGGACGGCACTGGGTGGGGAGGGCCCGGTGCTGGGCTGGGAGTGGCAGGAGGTTCAGGTCAGGGCCCCTGTCGCACCCATGGAGTCCTGGGCCCTCTCTCTACAGATGATGCAGACCAATGTCCCAGGCGTGTTCGCAGCTGGTGATGCCGTCACCTTCCCCCTTGCCTGGAGGAACAACCGGAAAGTGAACATTCCACATTGGCAGATGGCTCATGCTCAGGGTATGGCCAGTCCGGAGGAACATGGAGGGGTGTGAGGGAGTCCCAGGGTCTCAGTGTCCCCATGTCCATGCCTCAGTTGCTGACCTTGGGTCTTGGACACTGTGTTAGGCATCAAAGCTCTGATGTGGATTCTCTGGCCAGCCTCATCCCGGCGATCCAGCCAACACAGAGAACAACACCCCATTGAGCCAGCCACAGTTCCTCAATCTCAGTTTTCCTTCTGGTAGTCTCTCCCTTTTTTGTCCTCAAGGACCTATATTCTGCAGAATTCCTGATCAACCTGTGCAGTTACCCTGGGAAGGCAGGGAGGGATTTAGTGGATCACCTTCCTACTTTGTGCCTCTGTTTCCCTTGGGCCACTCAAGTATCTCTGTGAACTCAGTTCAGCCTCATGCAGGTCCCCGAGGTGCCATCTAAGCCCAGAGACCTGGGCTTAGTGGAGGCACTGTGCTTTCTGAGGAATAGCTTTCCCCTCCTGCTGTTTGCTGGCCACCAAGTCCCCCAAGCCTCATCCACTGTGCACATCTGGTCTGGGCCCCTAAGCTGCAGGTGCCATCACGTTAGTTGCCTCACTGCCTGAGAGAGAGGACTGCTAGACCCCCAGCCTGGGACAAGGGACCTCTCTGCACCCATTTCCCCTTCCCTCTGCCTTGAGGGTCTGCTGCTTGAGACCCCACTCCTGGTACCAATTTCTATTCAAGTCCAAAGTCTAAAGTTGTTGCTAGGTTGTAAGTAACCAAGGCTACTGATCAGCCAAGTATAATTAGGATTTAACTGGGGGGAGTTTAGGGGACTTTGAAGTACATCCAACTACAGGGGTCTACTGGGGCCTCATAGGAACTGGGGAGCCATCCACACTGGTCTCTTCGGAGCCTTGTGTGTGGCTGTCATCTGTGCTTCCCTGCGTACTTATGGCCCATTTTCCTCCCTCTTCAGACCTGATATGTCTGATTAGGTGAAGCAGACCTTCCAGAGGCAGGGCACTGTATTCAGATTCTCTCAGGAAGCAATCAAGTGGCGAGCTTGGAGTCAGGTGTTCCCCTGCACCAGTCAGCTGCAGGTGAAAGTGAGCAATGGTCTGAACAATGATGTCTCTTGACCTCTGGGGAGACCAGGAGGAGTAGCCACACGTGTCAGGGGTCCCAACGGCATCAGGTGCAGGCAGTGTGGGAGTGGTAAGGGCGAGAGTCAGGGTTCTCACGGCCCTGGGTCCTGCAGGGCGCGTGGCAGCCCAGAACATGTTGGCGCAGGAAGCGGAGATGAGCACCGTGCCCTACCTCTGGACCGCCATGTTTGGCAAGAGCCTGCGCTACGCAGGTATCCCCGGGGCCTCGGATGGGGGCGGGGCTTGGGTGTGGGGCGGGGCGGGGAGCCCACGGGCAGGGCTGTGACTGCACTAGGAAGACGCCGGTAAGAACTCGCTGGCGGCAAGGCTAGGAACTACCTAAAAGGACGTATGGAGCAGGGCCTGGGCGGGTTTAGGAGGGGATCCTGTGACGTCTCATTCCCTCCCCCGGTTCACGTGGGTGCCACCCACCTGCCCGGCCCACAGGCTACGGAGAAGGCTTCGACGACGTCATCATCCAGGGGGATCTGGAGGAGCTGAAGTTTGTGGCTTTTTACACTAAGTGAGAGCATCGGGGTGCAGCTTGGCGCGAAGCAGCGGGAGCTCAGTCGGGAAGGGGGATTCATCCCAGGCAAAATCCCAGAACAAGAGCCCAGCCCTGAGCCCCGCTGAGGAGTGCTGGAGCTTCCTTAGGAAAGCCTGAAGCTTGTGCACGGTCAAGCCCCGATGTGCAAAGCAGGGAGGGCTGGGTGCTCAGGACATTCCTGTTCCCCTGGGGTAGGTCCTTCCCTGGGCCCCAGAATGACAGCAGTGCATCAGGGTCTTCAAAAAGGGGCTGCTGCCTGGCAGTCCTCAGGCTTGGCCATCCTCTCCCTGCAGAGGCGACGAGGTGATCGCCGTGGCCAGCATGAACTACGATCCCATTGTGTCCAAGGTCGCTGAGGTTCTGGCCTCAGGCCGTGCCATCCGGAAGCGGGAGGTGGAGTGAGTGTGGGTGTGGGAAGCCTGGGGGCGGGAGTAGTTCCCTGGAGGACTGGCTAAGGTGCCCATGACAGCCAGTCACCCCCACAACCCTCCAGGGCCTTGCCCCTCACTCTTGGTTTGCATCACCGGAGGCTTCCAGGACTACAGGGAGGTGTGGGGCAAGGATCATGGTTTGGGAACAGGCTGGTTATGTGTTCATGGTGGATGGAAGGAATAGGGATGTGTGTCCCCAGGCAAGGCCAGTGCTGTGGGGGGGGGGGGGTCAGGGCCCAATGCATGGGCAATCACCAGGCCTGGGACACCTAACTGGACATGGTTGTGCTGAGCCCGGCAGAAGCTCGTGGGAAATGCAGCTACTGATGCCCTGGGCATGCCCTCCACAGAGATGGTGGGGGTGGTTCTAGGTTTCACTCAACACCAGCCAGTTCCCTTATCCTGGTGTGGTGTCAATGAGATTCACCCTCTGGGAGAGAGCTCCCAGGGACTGAGGACAGCCTGGAGGCCACTGGGGGGCTATGAGACAGGGGCAGGCTCCAGGCTGGAAACAATGGAGGACCAGAAGGGGACATGATAAATGACATGCTCTCTCCTTGGCCTTCTCTCTGTTTCTCTCTTGCCTTCGTGAAGGCTGTTTGTGCTGCACAGCAAGTACGTGTGTCCTTCATGTTGACTGTTCTGAGCCTTTCCCATGTCAGCCCAGACCCTCCACCCAATGGTCTATCTCCATCTGTCCAAGTACACCTCCCTGCTGGGCACTAGGGTCTGGCACAGAACAGACCCCCTGCTGTCCTCAAGGGCCAGCTGTTCAGGGTGCCCAGAGTGGACAGCCTGTTTTCTTCTGTCCTGACCCCTCCTCCCCTCATTCCTGCAGGACTGGCGACATGTCTTGGCTTACAGGGAAAGGATCCTGAGCTCACATGCAGTAGACTTGGGCAGGCAAAGGGGGGCACCAGGGTCAGAGGCCAAGCCTTGGGGGCAGGTGCCAATCTCCAGTCCCAGGATCCCCCAGGGCAGAACCTGAGCCCTCCCAGTGCTTGCCTTCAGCCACCTGGCTCCCCTCCTGGGAGGCCTCTGTTGGATCCAGAAGATGCTCAACCCTCAAGGCCTCTACTGCCACTGACAGCTGGCACTGGAAGCAGGACAGGCCCTGCCTCTTCTCCCTCTATTGGGACTGGTCCCCTGAAGAACCCTGCAACATGTAGACATTGCCGTAAAATTAAAACGCACAAACTTGCAGACCTGTATGACTCCCAGTGTAACTGGGCCGATAGGCACAGGGCCAGACCATAGGGAAACAGGCACAATCACAGAATGCTAGGTGCCACACCAAGGAAATTTGGCCTGTGAACTCCCAAAGGAGGTAGCAACTAATTCTGCACCCCACGCCCTCCCACATCCCTCTCCCTCTCTGCCATCAGCGAACGCTTTTTCCTTTTGGCTCTGAATTTTGAAGGAAGGGTATTCCAGGTAGAAGGGACAAGCCCAAAGGTCTTAAAATAGTAAATGCCGGTGGCTCAAGCCTGTAATCCCAGCACTTTGGGGGCCCGAGACGGGCGGATCACGAGGTCAGGAGATCGAGACCATCCTGGCTAACACAGTGAAACCCCGTCTCTACTAAAAAAATGCAAAAAAAAAAACAACAACAACAACAAAAAAAAAACTAGCCGGGCTAGGTGGCGGGCGGGCGCCTGTAGTCCCAGCTACTTGGGAGGCTGAGGCAGGAGAATGGCGTGAACCCGGGAGGCGGAGCTTGCAGTGAGCTGAGATCCAGCCACTGCACTCCAGCCTGGGCGACAGAGCGAGACTCTGTCTCAACAACAACAAAAGATAGTAAATGCTCCTTCAGAGGTGGCTCATGCTTGACACTTTGGGGCATGTGCCCACTTAGGGTTGTGGGAGTTGTGTCCTGAGGCAGACCCCATGCTTTTCATAGCTGGGGCATTCTCAATCCCAGTGTCGGAGGTGACGCAGCTGAGGCCCTGCTAAGTAGAAATGAGAATCTAGAGGCTCATCGCCGGGCTGCCTCTCAGTCAGTAAGAACGCCAAGGAGAGGGGGAGATGCAGGGAGTCAGGGCTGGGGGCGCTAGCAGGAAAGGGAGCGTTGAGCGCCTGCAGAGGTCGCTGCGAGCCCGGAACCCTCCTTGTGGAGTCCTGGCAGCAGCAGACGATCCAGGCCGGAGCCACGCGCAGACACAGGGCATGCCGGGAACTGCGAGCCAGCCGCGGGTCTTCGGGCTGCGTGGGCCTGGGAGGCGCCGGGAAGAGCAGTCGCGACGGGGTTAGGGACGAGACACCGCATTCACTGGAAGGGACAACCCGGCGCCAGTACATAGCCTGAAACGCTCCCCAGAGAGTCCCACGCTTGCTGCGCTGTCCCCAACTGGATCCAGCGCTCGCCCGCGGTGTCTTAGCGAACGCTAGGCTTGTCGGGAAGAGCGGAAGGGCGCAAGCGCGGCGCTGGCCGGAAGTGCCGACCTGTCAGCGCAGGGCTCCCCGGGAAATGTGGTTCCTCCAGGCGGCCCGGGGCGGTGGCCGCAAGTTCTGCGGACAGCGCGGCCGATCCGGCGTGGACCCGGGATGGCTGGACCGGGCAGCACCGGGGGCCAGATTGGGCCCGGGGCCCTGGCAGGCGGCGCGCGGTCCAAGGTAGCCCCGAGCGTGGACTTCGATCACAGCTGCTCGGACAGTGTCGAGTACCTGACACTCAACTTCGGGCCCTTCGAAACAGTGCATCGCTGGCGGCGCCTCCCGCCCTGCGACGAGTTCGTGGGTGCCCGGTACGGTGGGCTTCATGGGGTCCTGAGGACAGGAAGGGCGATCTGCGAGAGTCCCAGGGCGGGGTCCAGGGGCGAGGCCGATGCGTGGTGTCCTGGGGTAGGATCTGGTAATGAGGTGGATGGTGCTGTACAGGACGCTGTTCAGGGCAGGGGAGAGGGGGTTCCGAGGGAGTCCCAGAGCCCGATGACCTGGGACAGAATACTAGAACTAAGTTGTGTTTGTGGATATTGGGCGGGTCCCAGATGCTCTGACGTGGGGTGAGGAGTCCAGAAAGTCCTGGAGCCGTGTCAGGGGTCCTCACTTGCAGGGTGATTGGTGTTATCTTAGAAGATGATCGATCTTAGCAGTTGAGAGGTGATATCTAACTTCTGTGGCAGCTCTCCTGCTTAGTCCCATTCCTTGGGTGCCCCCCAGGAGGGTCCTGTCCTTACCACCCTCCACTCCTTTCTTTCCAGGCGCAGCAAGCACACAGTGGTGGCCTATAAAGATGCCATTTATGTATTTGGTGGAGACAATGGGTGAGTGAGTCTGAGCATCAGTGTTTGGACCAGGTAGGGAGAAGTACTGTGGTCAGGGACTGGGCCTGTCCAGCTCCATTACTGTCCTTTCAGATGTTAGCTAGTGCCTCTAGGCTTCAGTTTCCCCATCTGTGAGATTCCTTGCACTCACCTCCCTGGTCGTGGTGAGGATTAAATAAGATCCTGCACTCATGGTCCTCAGCACAGCTTCCAGTGGGTGGCACGTGCTCAGTATGTGGAAATGTCCCTCTTCTGAGTAGACGCCGCCTTGAAAGAAACACAACCACCCTTGCGGCCAGCCCTGCCAGGCACTTTTCTTTCCCTGGGCCTCATCCGGTATGGAGGACACAGTTTTATTTATTTCATGCATTTTTTACTTTTCGTGAGGGTTTTCCCACGTTGCTGCAAACATTCAGGCAACAACGTGATGTTTTGTTGGTGGGCACACCTCCTTTCACATAAACTGTCTCCAGTTAAGTCGTGGCTGGTTTCCTTATGCAGAGGGTGGAGTATTTGCACATGACCAGTTGTCCTATTCCTGCCTCTCAGCCCCAGGACCTGGCATGAAGCCCGGGAAGAGCTGGCCTCTTACTGGCTCTGCAGCCTTGGTCCTGCAGGCCTCCCTGGGGGGCTGGCTTGAGGATGGTGGGGTAGTCTGAACCCCACCAGGATCCGCAGACTGGGCAAAAAAGCCTCCTTGGGCATGGTCCCCTGGCTTCAAGCCTGCCTTCCTCTCACTCTCTTTCCCCAGGAGTAGCCAGTGGGGCCTATTTACATATGCAAGTCAGAGTGTGTTCCTCCTTGGCTCATCCTCCTGTGATGCCTCCCTGCCTCTCTGAGTAAAAGCCCAAGTCTTCATGAGAGTCTGCTGCTCCTCTGCCCTCAGTCTCTCACTGCACTGGGGCTGCACCGGCTGCCTTGCTATGTTTGGATTGTACCAAGTGCCCCCTTGCTCAGGCCCTTGCACTGCCCATTCTCTCCTCCTACCTTCCTGCCCCTCTTCTGATGCTTCTTGTGACTGAGGCCTTCCTTGGTCATCTGGACCAACTGGAGACCATTACTTCCCCTCCATCCCTCTTACCATCTTCATTTGTTCCTGAGGCACACAGATGTTGGTTATTATCCATCTGTTCAGTCAAGGCAGGGCCTGTGCTCCTTTTACCATTGTAAAAGAAAACTCAGTAAATGTTTGTCAGATGAAGGAATGAAATAAAGAAGAGATGCCTACCCACAGGCATTTACTGGAGCCTTAATGAGAACCCTCCAAACCAGAAAAGGCTTTGGTGTCCAGTACAAGGCAGCAGGTGGGAAATGGGGGACCTTCATCCTCAAGAGTGTCCCTAACAGGTAGTTTGTGTGACAACTGTGTAGCAATAAGCAGAAACATTTTTGCTGCAGTGTGACAAAGAAATAGGATACAAATTTGTCTCACTCTAGTCTTAACTTTATAAAGACTGAGTACAAAGAAAGATGGCCTCCTGCAGCACGTGGGGCAAGTGAGGGAGGGAGGGAGGGAGGGGTGATATCACAGTTACCACCAGCTTCTAGGCTCCTGGCTTCCTGGCTGCATGGCCTCAGACACAGCCTTTGAACCACTAGGCTTTGTCACCATCTGTGAAATGGATGTGAGATGCACATCCATTTCACAGATGCACCCGCTGGTGCAGACTAAGACGGTGCAGGGGGCACCCAGCACAGGCTGGGCGTGAGGGGTGCTGGGCTCCTGTCAGTTTGCCCTTCTTCCCAAGGGCTGGGTAGTAATATGCCAGCTGGTTGTATTAGGTGGTGCAATGACCAGTGAATTTGTTTTCTATCTAATTGTATCTTTAACATGATTATTACATTGGCTTTTGCGATAAAGAAATGGCAAGGGCCAGGTGTGGTAGCTCACACCTGTAATCCCAGCACTTTGGGAGGCTGAGGTAGGAAGATCGCTTGAGGCCAGGCATTCAAGACGAGCCTAGGCAGGAAAGCAAGACTTCGTTTCAATTTTTTTTTTTTTTTTTTTTTTGAGATGGAGTCTTGCTCTGTCGCCCAGGCTGGAGTGCAGTGGCACCATCTTGGCTCACTGCAAGCTCCGCCTCCTGGGTTCAAGTGAGTCTGCCACAGCCTCCCGAGTAGCTGGGATTACAGGTGCCCGCCACCACGCCAGGCTAATTTTTTGTATTTTTAGTAGAGATGGGGTTTCACCATGTTGGCCAGGTTGGTCTCAAACTCCTGACCTCAAGTGATCCGCCCGCCTCGGCCTCCCAAAGTGCTGGGATTACAGGCACGAGCCACTGAGCCCAGCGCATTGACTCTATTTTTTTTTTTAAAGCAGTGGCAGGAAGATCAGAGAGAAGCAAAGGGCCTCCCCTGAAGCATGGGCAAGTGCATGCATTGTGGGGTACAGCCTCAGCAGAAGGGGATTGGGACGTGTGAATAGGGGTTCTGGAGGCTAGGGTGAGCTGTGAGGGTGACTCTGGACTTTGGGCCATTTCGTGCCTGCTGGTTGGGCTCCTGGTGGCCACATTCATGCTTTGGTCCTGACCCCAGGTAGGCTGGTGGCTGCCTGTGTGGCAGCCCGGGTGCCCATGTCAGTTGGTGAGCCTCCTTTGTGGTCACCACTCTTGGGCATCAGCTGGTTGTCTGGCTGTGTTAGTCACCCAGCCCAAAACAGCCCCCTCCTCTACCCTGGCTACATGTAGTACCCATCTCTGGGGGTCCTGCAGAGCAGACCTGGCTAATGCCACCCTCTCTTCCGACTGCCTTTCAGGAAGACCATGCTCAATGACCTCCTGCGGTTCGATGTGAAAGACTGCTCCTGGTGCAGGTGGGTGGCCCCGTGCTCCAGGGCCCTGCCTTTCCTCCTAGAACACAGTGGCACAGTTCTGGGTCCCAGTTGCTAGCAGAGTCTCTCTCATCATGGGAAACTAGAAAGAAGCTTCCAGGAGGAGACAACCATGGCCCCAGGGATGCCACACCCAGAGCCACCCTGTCAGGGCTGAGGAGATGAAGTAGCTGCCCAGCACCTGCAGCTGCCAAGCTGGGCACACAGGGCGGCTCCCTTCCGGGCGCCCACCTCTACCCTGAGGCTGCTGCTAGTGTGGGTACAGAAGTTGCTATGTCATTTCTCTCACACGTGATTTTGTAAGATAGCTAGTAGTTAAAAATTAATTTTAAAAATCATTCTGAAGGCTTCGCAATTATTTGTCAAAAATTGCTTAACTATAAAACTCAGAAAAAGAGCAGCCCCAGGTCAGCAGTGTAAATGGATTTTGAATTCAGTACATAAAAGGTAAAGGCAGGGCACAGGGGCCCATGCCTGTAATCCCAATGCTTTGAGAAGCTGAGGAGGGAAGCTCCCTCGAGGCTAGGAGTTCAAGACCAGCTGGGCAACAAAGTGAGACCCCACCTAGAAAGATAGACATATGATAGATAGATAGAAAGAAAGACAGAAAGAGAGATGACAGATAGACAGATAGATAATAGGTAGATAGCTAGATGATAAGTAGATTAGATAGATGACATAGATAGTGGATAGTTGATAGATGACAGATCAACAGACAGATGACAGATGATAGGTAGACAGATGATTAGATAGATAGATAGATGGATCATGGGTAGATGACAGACGATAGATGACAGGGAGATAGATGATGGAGAGATTATATAGATAGATTAGATGATAGATGATAGATAGGTAGGTAGATAGATGACGGTTAGATAGATAGGTATTAAATGAAATTGATGGACCCCATGCTGTAAGATGCTGCACTGCTGCTGAGAGCAGGAGTATGGATGGTCCTGAAGTAGCATGAGGACCTGGTCACATTCTGTGAGTTGAATAAGCAATTTACAAAATATCTACCACTTGATTCCATTTAAAAAAATTCCACGGAAGCCTAAGTATGCATAGGAGAGGGGTGTAGGGAAGACCTCAAGGTGTTGCCAGAGGTTTTCTGGTAATGGGAATTTGCACGAGCTTTAGTGCCTATTTTGTTTTTTCCTTATTGGTGAGTTTTTTTTTTTAAGTTTCTATGATGAGACAGGTGTCACCTTCAAAATAGAAAAATGAAAGGTAGCCGGGCGCGGTGGCTCACGCTTGTAATCCCAGCACTTTGGGAGGCCGAGGCAGGCGGATCACCTGAAGTCAGAAGTTCAAGACCAGCCTGGCCAACATGGTGAAACTCCGTCTCTACAGAAATACAAAAAACTAGCCGGGCATGATGGTGGGTGCCTGTCATCCCAGCTATTCAGGATGCTGAGGCGGGACAATTGCTTGAACCCGGGAGGCAGAGGTTGAGCCGAGATGGCACCACTGCACTCCAGCCTGGGTGACAGAGCGAGGCTCTGTCTCAAAAAAAAAAAAAAAAAAGAAAAAGAAAGGCAGCACAGGGATGCAGGGCCACCCTGTGAGGGTGTGGACTTCATGGGTGACGCCCGCTGACTCTCACCACCCCTGTGCCACCCCAGGGCCTTTACCACTGGGACCCCGCCGGCCCCCCGTTACCACCACTCGGCCGTCGTCTATGGGAGCAGCATGTTTGTCTTTGGTAAGCAGCCTCCTGCCTCCCAGGGGCTGTGTCGCCCCCGAGGCCCACAGACACCCTGCCCTTCTGCAGGCCTGGGGCGTTTGTGCTCATGCTGTATACAGCAGGGGCTCTCTGTTTACCCTCGGCTTTGTCTGCCAGTCCTCTGAATTCTGCGCTGGATCTGGGACCCCTTGCCCTAACAGCCCTGAACTCACAGGGTTGGGTGTCTTTCGGTGTTGCTGGGCTGTGGCTGGGAAGAGTGTCCTGCTCATCTCTGTGTCCCCAGAGCCCAGCACGGAGGCAGGCGGGCAGTAGGTCCTTCTAGGGCTTGTGGCGGGAGTCCTGGCTGATGCATTTTCAGTGGGGCCAGATTCTGGTCCACCTTCCAGGCTTTGAAATCTTCAAGACTGCCTTTGGGTTTGACAGTTTCTCACTCTCTTTACTCAGGGGGTTACACTGGGGACATTTATTCCAATTCTAACTTGAAGAATAAAAATGACCTCTTTGAATACAAGTTTGCAACTGGCCAGTGGACGGAGTGGAAAATTGAAGGACGGTGAGAAACTTTGCAGAAACATTTGGGAGAGGCTGGGTCCTGGGTGGCATTGGATCTGGACTTTGTCCCCTGTTGCCTCCCAGATGAGGACCCTGAGGGCACGCAGTAGCAGGGAGCTTAGGGTTGGTGGAATATCCCCCGGTGCAGCTGTGCATGGCCTGCTACCAGCCTTTAGATTCCCTCCTTTCAGAAGAGACCCAAATGGGCCTGGCGTGGTGGTGCAAGCCTGTAGTCCTAGCACTCTGGGAAGCTGAGGTGGGAAGATCACTTGAGCCCAGGAATTCAAGGCTGCAGTGAACCATGCATGCCTCACTGCACTCCAGCCTGGAAGATGGAGCAAGACCTTGTCACGAAAACATTTTTAAAAAGACCCAATGTACTGCTGATGGCGCTTCTGGGGTCCTGCTTTTTGAGCACCCCCTTTGATATTTTGGTGGCACCTAGGAGAAGGTTCTGTGCCTCTGTGGCTGTCTGAATTCCTCTTCAAGCCTCTAGTCGCCCTCTGAGGCTGTTGCTTATTCCTAGTGCCTTGTGGAGGCCCTGAAGCCCCAGTGTCGGGCGGATGTGGCCATGCAGCCTGGCTGTGGCCCCTGCACTGACCATATGGGACTGCGAGGCTCAGGTCTGTGCTGGGCGGCCTCACTCCCTCCCCTCTTCCCTCACACTCCAGGTTGCCAGTCGCTAGGTCAGCCCACGGGGCCACGGTGTACAGTGACAAGCTGTGGATCTTTGCTGGCTATGACGGCAATGCCAGGTGGGTGGTGGTCCGGCCTTTGCACCCCACCTCCGACTGCACTGAGACCCAGAGCAGGCCATCCTGGCATTTGAGGGCTTAGGCTGGGAGAGCTCTGCCTAGTAGATTCTGAGTGTCACTGTCTAGGGGTTTCTTGGGACGGGGACAGGGAAAGAGGAGGATAGGCAGATGGAGGTGAGAACCACTGGGTGGAGCCCCATGGCTACCTCAGTTGCTCGGATGAGGATCCTCAGCCAGGAGTCGCCCTGCAGGGCTGAGTCGGTGGGCGGATGGGCGGTGCCCAGGCTCAGGCCCAGCCCTGGTTCTTGCCCAGGCCAAAGGCCTTTTCCTCCTTATTTTAGAAAGTTGGCTTTGTTCTCTTTTTCTGATTACAAAAGTAGCATGTGCTGGCTTCCCAAAACTTCAGCATCATAGAAGCTCCTAACAATGCAGTGATGGTGGTGGTGGTGTCTGTGATATCTGTGTCCTCTCCCCACCCAGGAGGGACACTGCGTGAGGAGCTGGCCTGCCACACTGCCCCAGTGTCATGCATGAGAGTACTTGTTCTGTCTGGGCCGGGCAGGGGGCCCAGCACAGCAGGGATTTGAGGCAGTGCCTGCCACCCCCCACAGAAGTTCCCGCCTCATGGCCACACAAGTCTCCTACCCTGTGTGGGGATGGGGGTCCTCCCTTCAGCCATCTCTTCCAGCTAGGACCGGCCCACCCTGACAGCCGGACCCAAGGGGTCCTCACTGGTCTGTCCTAATACAGGTTGAATGACATGTGGACAATTGGCCTCCAGGACCGAGAGCTCACCTGCTGGGAGGAGGTGAGGGGCACCAGGAGCCAGGGTGCAGGTGGAGGGACGTGGGAGGCAGGCAGAGCCAGGCTGGGGAGTCGAGGCTGCTTTCTTCCCCTTGCAAAGCCCTGCCTCGGCCTGAGCCACGCTCTCCTCCCTGGAGACCTGCGGGCCTTCATGACCAGTTCTTCACTGTGGCTGCACAGTGATTCAAGCCTTGGTGTTTTGGATGGGCAGAGTGCCACGTGTGTGAGGGATGTGGTTTTGCTTTAATCCACCCTTTATTTCAATGCAGTGAGGGCAGTCTGCTGTCTACTGTTCTGCTCCCTGGAGCTCCCCCTGGGATTGCTTTCCCCTTTAGAAACATGGAATTTATTTATTTATTCATTAAAAAATTTTTTTTTTCTCAGTCTTCTGGGCATGAAAAACATAAGGGTTTAGCCGCTACTGATTTAACCCTGACGATTTTAGCCCTAGCTGTTCACAACTGGGCCCCCTGAAGTGGAGGAGACAGGGCTATGTGCTGCTCGAAGACAAATGAATCTGTGAACCCTCATCTGGGGAAGTTTCAAGAATAAAAGCAGTCCCATCTCAGCAGTCTTAAGCGTGGTGAAATGTGAGTGGGCCCTGTGAGGCCGGGGCTGAGCTGTTCTCTCCCCCATGCAGGTGGTCCAGAGTGGTGAGATCCCCCCGTCTTGCTGCAACTTCCCCGTGGCGGTGTGCCGGGACAAGATGTTTGTGTTCTCCGGGCAAAGCGGAGCCAAGATAACCAACAACCTCTTCCAGTTTGAATTCAAGGACAAGACGTGAGTACTCTGGCCAGTGGGGTGGAGGGAATATAGTCAGTGCCCCCGAATCCTTGAATGTGAAGGACGCCCCCTGTACCTGGTGGCCATGGTAACTGTCCTTCTGAGCTCTGCAAACAGCAGGAGGTTCCAGCCTGGAGCAGGGATGTGCAGGTCCCCAAGATATGGCTACAGTTTAGCAAGATGGGGCCTGGCGAGGAGGCCCCTGACTAGGCCTCCCCCTGACTATGAAGGACATCCCCTTCCCCGTGAATGGCTTGGTCAGTGCCACCAGTAACAAACATGGCCTGCATAGATCTCAAATGATGGCAGAAGACCAGAGGGGCCTGCAGGTCCCCAGAGGTCTGGCCCATGCTGCCCCTGGCTGCTGGCCAGCCCTTGACCCTGCAACGAGGCTGCAGGAGAGGGCACAAGGAGTGTGAGCTGCAGGTACAGAGGGTTTGGGAAGGGACCTGGGAGCTTCCCTGGAGGCCACGGGTGCGTGGGAGGAAGGGCAGGGTGACCCAGGACGAGGGAACCTGTTGAGGGCCCGGGGCTTAGCAAGGAGCCAGATGGAATAGCCCTGCCAGACCAGGATCTGTTCTGAAGTCTTCAACTAACTTAGCAAAAGAGAGGACTCGCTGGGAAGTACTGGGAAGCCTGGGAGGTGGAAGGTGCTGGAGCAGCATCAGGATGGGGGGTGCAGGCAGCTCCCAGGATGGGGACTCAGCTGTGGGGATGGTCTGACGGGGCAGCATGAAGATGTGCAATGGTCTATGCACAGCTTCACTTCCCAGAGCGCAGGCCTGCCTGGCGGGTCAGACGCCGCCCTCCTCCCATCACTGCTGCCTGCTCCGTGGGGAGACGGGAGCTCCGGCAGGACCCCGCAGTGGGCCACATGGAACCAGTCAGGGCTGGTGCCAGTGCTGGATGGGGTGAGGGGTGCTCAGCGCAGGTGTCTGGGCCTCCCTCTGGACCCTGGGCTAGTCACCGCAGGGGCTGCAGGGGGACCTCCCAGTGAGGGCCTGCTGTGGGGAGGTCCCGAGGGTGAGCAGGAGCCCCTGTCCCAGCATTGGTTCACTGTCGTGTACCCCCAGGTGGACACGCATCCCAACTGAACACCTGCTCCGGGGTTCCCCACCACCCCCGCAGCGGCGCTACGGGCATACCATGGTGGCCTTTGACCGCCACCTCTATGTGTTTGGGGGTGCGGCCGATAACACGCTGCCTAATGAGCTGCACTGCTATGACGTGGACTTCCAGACCTGGGAGGTCGTCCAGCCCAGCTCCGACAGCGAGGTGAGGGTGTCCAGGGGTGTCCTGCCCTGCCAGCTGGACACCAGTGGCTCCTACCCTGCTCCCACCTTCTCCCCAGCTCCTCACAGCTTTGGGGCCCCTTGGGGTTCCAGACAGCTACCAGGAGCAAGGCCAGGACACCTGGGCCTCAGCCCTGGACACCTGCCCCGGCCTCCAGCCCCAGCTTCACCCCACAGCCTGCAGGTGGTTAACGCTTCACATCCCATCATGGCTACAGGGAGCTGCCGTGCTGCAGACCTTTCCTGGGAAGCCCAGAGCCATGCAGCTCTTCCTTCTTTCCGAACCCGCTCTCAAGGCCAGGATGGTGGGGGTCTCTGGGCACCTAGCTGGCCCTTGCCAACTGATCTTATGCCCACGTGTCTCTCCTCTTCAGGTCGGTGGGGCTGAAGTGCCCGAGCGAGCCTGTGCTTCCGAGGAGGTGCCCACCCTGCCCTTTGAGGAGCGAGGCGGCTTCAAGAAGTCCCGAGATGTGTTCGGCCTGGACTTTGGCACCACCTCAGCCAAGCAGCCCGCCCAACCCGCCTCGGAGGTACAGGCTGGGACCCTCATTAAGACTCCATCACCTCCTGAAGCAGGTCCTGTGATCAACCCCTCTCACACATGGGGAGACTGAGGCCCAGAGAAATACTTGCTTGGGGTCACACTCCAAAGGAGATGCAGGGCCAGGAGCCCTCACCCTGCTGGCCAGGCTGCAGCTTTCTGGGATGGGTGCCACACACTGGCTGAGTGCCCCACCCACTCTGAGGGTCCCCATGGCCCGTCATGCCCCACTCGACTACATGGGTATTCAGGTCCCGCCTGTGTCTGTGGTTGCACCCAGGGGCCCTCCTCCCTTGGGGACCCTGCCCCCTGGCCCTTCATGGCCATGAGGTGCCGCGTCCTCGCCCTTACCTGGCTGCACCAGCCCCACTGTGGAGGCTCTGCCCCCCATTCCACCCTGCCTTCTTGTCCCCCAGCTGCCCAGCGGGAGGCTCTTCCACGCAGCTGCTGTCATCTCGGACGCTATGTACATCTTCGGGGGCACGGTGGACAACAACATCCGCAGCGGGGAGATGTACAGGTTCCAGGTGTGGGGCCTGTGGGCCTGTAGGAACGGCTGGGTGGACGGATCCCCCGTGAGGGGAAACTGAGGCCAAGTCGGGGGGGGCGGGGCTTATCCAGGCCATTGCCAGGACCACACCTGGCGGGATGGAATCCTTGGGAGTAGCCCTGTGGGCTGAGGTGGCACTAAAGTGGGCAGCCTCCGTGCAGTGGGGCAGGCGGATGGCACTGGGGCTCACAGCAGAGTCAGTGGAGGGAGCCGGGCCAAGCTAGGCTCAGCACCAGAGCCTCACAGGCATCACAGCCTGGCCCCGGGCAGGGCCAGGGCTGACAGTGGCTTGCACTGACAGCCCCTTCCCAGGCCTGGAGGAACAGGTGGTCAGGGCAGGGACTCACAGCCACAGTGAGGTCAGGGCCGGCTTCCTAGAGGAGATTGGGGTGGTGCTGATGGGGGCCAGTGTGAGGACTCAAGTCCGGGCAGAGTGGAGACAGCAGAGCTCTGCTGAGGCCTGGGCCCCAGCTGAAGGCAAGAGGCAGGGGAGCCCTTTCCTGCTGTGGAACTGGCCGTGGATAGTTGCAGGTGCCGAGGCTGGAGCCAGGCTGTATTTTCAGGGTGGGGTGGTGGCGGCTTTTTCTCCTCAGCCAGGCCCACCTGCCTTCTGGGCCCTGAGGGTCAGCATGGGTCAGGTGGGGACCTCAGGGTCAGCCTGCGCAGCCACACTGGGGCCACTCTGCTGTCCTCAACATCTAGCCTCTCTGGGCCCCTCTTGCAGTTCTCCTGTTATCCTAAGTGCACGCTGCACGAGGACTATGGGCGGCTGTGGGAGAGCCGCCAGTTCTGCGACGTGGAGTTCGTGCTAGGTGAGGTGAGTGCCTGTCCTTGCACCCTGTTCTGCCTGCTGTGCCTGGGTAGTGGGAACTTCGCCCCTCAGAAAAACAGCTGCTGGCCTGGTGGTGCTGACCCTGGCCGGCTGGGTCTCTGTTCTCTGGGGCGAGGGTTCCATGCCCTCTGCCAGTGCATTATTCTTTGTACAGAAGGAGGAGTGCGTGCAGGGCCATGTAGCCATTGTCACAGCGCGGAGCCGCTGGCTTCGCAGGAAGATCATGCAGGCACGGGAGCGGCTGGCCCAGGTGAGGTGCCTAACTGCCCCGCCCGGACCAGGCAGCCATGCCTCTTGTCCACTGGGGTGCCCTTGAGCTCCCTTCTCCCCACAGAAGCTGGAGCAGGAGGCCGCCTCAGTTCCCAGGGAGGCCCCCGGCGTGGCTACTGGTGGGACCCGGCCGCCCCTGCTGCATGTGGCCATCCGGGAGGCCGAGGCCCGGCCCTTCGAGGTGCTCATGCAGTTCCTTTACACCGACAAGATCAAATACCCACGGAAAGGTCCGCCTGGGTGGGGGTGGAACAGGATTGGTGTGGGCTGGGGTGCGGGCAGCAGAGCCAAAAGGTGGGTGCTGCCAGCCCTGCCTTACTGATGGGCCCCCTGAGGCTCAGAGGCTGCAGGTCACCCTCATTACCCATGACCATTGCCGCTGGACACCATCTGAGTCCCCCGAGGCCTTGCTCCTACCTAGTGACCCCAACCCACACTCTTCCATGCGGGGAGCCCTGTGCCCTGTGCCCCGCCCTCCCCTCTCCGGCTCCCTGAGACTCCGGGGCTCTGGGGCGCAGGCCACGTGGAGGATGTGCTGCTCATCATGGATGTGTACAAATTGGCACTGAGCTTCCAGTTGTGTCGCCTGGAGCAGCTGTGCCGCCAGTACATCGAGGCCTCCGTGGACCTGCAGAACGTGCTGGTCGTGTGCGAGAGTGCCGCCCGGCTGCAGCTGAGCCAACTCAAGGTGTGGGGTGGGGTCAGCGCGATCGGGGTCACGTGGGGTGTGCTCAGGCTTCGGTCCCCTCCTTGCCCACCACTGTGAGCCCCTCGCCCAGCCTGGGACCCTGGCTTGACCCTGCCTGCCTGCCTGCCTGTGCCTGTCTGCCCAGGAGCACTGCCTGAACTTCGTGGTGAAGGAGTCCCACTTCAACCAGGTGATCATGATGAAGGAGTTTGAGCGCCTCTCCTCGCCGCTGATTGTGGAGATTGTGCGGCGGAAGCAGCAGCCACCCCCTCGCACTCCCTCGGACCAGCCAGTGGACATTGGTAGGGAGCCCCGTTCCCCTTCCCTCGGGGCTGGGAGGGATGGTGTTCATCTGTGGCAGGAGACTTGGGAGCCATGGAGAGCACCTGCCAGGCCCTCGGGGTGGGGGTGGGTGCCATGGGACCCCAGAGTGCTCTCCTGGGTACAGTGCAGAAACAGATGGAGGCAGAAGCCCCCAACCCATGGGGCTTGCCACAGTGGGCTGTGTCCTGGTGAGCTGGGATTTCCTGAGCCAATTTCTGGGGGTGGACATGGGCACCTCTTTTGGGCTGGGATGTCAGGTCTGATGGCCCAGAGTCACAGCGATCAGTCGCTGGACTTCTCTTTGCTTGTAATGTCACAGGCCCCTTCCTTCCCCCAGCTCTCCTTGGGGGTCGTGCTGACCCCAGTTGCTGGCTCTTGGTGACATCTGCTGGCACCAGAGGCCATGCAGTGGGCCTGGAGGGTGCTTGATCATGAGGGCAGCGAAGGGGGCACAGCAAGCTGGGTGGAAGATGAGACACTGGGTGGTGGGCTGCGTGTTCAGCATAGTGCTCGAGTCGGTCAGGGCGCTGAGGGAGGACAGAATGTGGCTGATGGTGCCTCAGGGCCAGAGTGAAACCTTCTGCCTGGGTGAAGTTTTGTTCAGAGTGGCAACATGGGCAGATGTGCGGGAAGGTAGTGCCGTGGGGCCCCAAGGCCAGAATCCCAGGCTGTACCTGCTCAGGGTCCCTTCCACCCCCAGGCACGTCTCTGATCCAGGACATGAAGGCATACCTGGAGGGGGCGGGCGCAGAGTTCTGTGACATCACGCTGTTGCTGGATGGGCACCCACGGCCAGCCCACAAGGCTATCCTGGCCGCCCGCTCCAGGTGGGTGGGGGCTAGACGGGAGGGGAGGGTGGGCCTGGATGGTGTCTTCGTTCTGCTGACAGCCAGGTGCCTGCCGCTCATTGTCTACAGCTACTTTGAAGCCATGTTCCGGTCCTTCATGCCCGAGGACGGGCAGGTGAACATCTCCATCGGGGAGATGGTGCCCAGCAGGCAGGCCTTTGAGTCCATGCTGCGCTACATCTACTACGGCGAGGTCAACATGCCACCCGAGGACTCGCTGCATCCTCACTCCCCAAGGAACTCCCAGGTCCCCACCAAGGGGTCCTGGCACCCACCTCGGGTGGCTTTGAGGCCCGCTCTCCTGCCCCAGCTAGGCGATCTAGGCCCAGCGCCTCCCTCCAGAGGATTTGCTGATGCCTGGAGCTGGGCCAGGTGCTCTCCGAAGCAGTTGGCAGCTGGCAGGGAGGGGTTTGCAGCCAGGAGGAACCAGTGGGTTCCTGACCCTCACAACTGCCCAGAGGATGGGGTGGGTCATTGCTTTGTGTGACAGTTGAGCACAAACATGGAACTACTCCTCTTATGTCACTTCAGTAGGGGTCCGAACATGGAGGGTCACGATGCCTGTTAGGCTTGCAAGGCCATGGAATAGCGCTGCAGATGTGCAGACGGTATTTTTCTGGGGAGGGGATTCATGGTATTTGGATCCTCAGTGGGGCCTTTGACCCACTAAGTAGTTCAGAATCCATTTAGAGAGCATGCTGGTGTGTGGGCTGGATTGGAGTTTGGCCCCTCCCTGGTGGGCTTGGGGCTCCAGCTGCGCCCCTCCCTGTCCTTCCCTGGGAGGATGTGGGCGGACCAGGTTCCTTTGGTCAGCTCCTTAACCAGGCCCCAGCTACTTGTTTGCGGCCCCCTACTACTACGGCTTCTACAACAACCGGCTGCAGGCGTACTGCAAGCAGAACCTGGAGATGAACGTGACGGTGCAGAACGTGCTGCAGGTAGCCCCCCAGCCCTGTGCCCATGGCTGCAGCTCCCACTGAGTGGGTGAAAGGGGCAGCGCCTCAAGGTCCCTGCCATTACAGATCCTGGAGGCAGCTGACAAAACGCAGGCGCTGGACATGAAGCGGCACTGCCTGCACATCATCGTGCACCAGTTCACCAAGGTCAAGGCTCTGGCCTCCCCTTCAGGACTTGCTTCCCCTCGGCAGTGGCCACGCCCAGGCAGGGGGGGGTGCCCAGGCTCTGTGGTTCCCTGCAGTGGTGGGTCCTAGGGGTGAGCGAAGCAGAGCAGCCCACCACTGGCTGCACCTTGCTTCATCCTTGGGACCAGCCTGAGCCCCGAGTAGGGTGGGCCCCAGAGGGCTCCACTGCCCACCATGGCCCTTATGTGGATCTAGTCCCATCTCCTTCCGGCCTGCTTGCCTTGCAGGTCTCCAAGCTGCCCACGCTGCGGTCACTGAGCCAACAGCTGCTGCTGGACATCATAGACTCCCTGGCCTCCCACATCTCAGACAAGCAGTGCGCAGAGCTGGGTGCTGACATCTGAGGCCCTATAGCGCCTGCCCATTGTGAAGAATTGCCATGCCTGCCTGCCCTGCCCACTGAGAAGACTTCTGGCTATGCGTCTGCCTATGGCAGAGTGGGTGCACCTGCCAGGCCAAGGGTCAGGGTGCCCAGAGCCTCCAAAGAGAGCTGAGGGGATGTGAGGCCCCAATCTCCTCAATTCACTGAAGACACAGGTCCCACAGAGAGCAGATGATGAAGCAGACCCCCCTCCCCTGTCATCACCCTCTCCTGATGTGGTGTGGATGTGAGGCCATGGCTCAGTGATGGGCTCACCACCCAGAAGTGGGGAGAGACCTTGGGCCTCCCACCCAGTGGTGCTTGGCCTGGATCCTGTGGTCTGGGTGTGTTGTGGACCCAGGCACTGGGGCCTGTCACCAAGGCTCCTCCAACATGCAGGAGGAGGCTTAGCAGACTTGCGCTGCACCACGTAATCTGCCTGGGCTGCTCCTGTCCCGCCCACCCTCACCGAGATCCATTTAAGGAGCTCCTTTTCCCACCTGGAACTTATGAGTGTGGACTCATATGTGGGTCTCACCTGACTGGAGGTGAATTCTGAGGTCACCTCCCAGGTCGGTCGTGCTGGGCCAGGCCTGGTTTTCACAGGGGCTGAAGGATCCCAGTCCACCTGTGTGCATGTCAGAGCTCAGGCGGGAAGAAGCCAGCCAAGTCCTGCGTGTCCCTTGCTGAGTATTTTGTCACAGACAAGCCTCCATTAAAGCCACAGCAGTGCTACCTACCACACACACCTTGCTGGCCCAGCCACCACTGCTGGCCTCAGCCCCTCGGCCCTCCCGCAGCCGAGGACTGGCTCTGGAGCCCATGGCTTAGCAGATCCCCAGATGTAGGTCAGTCGGTCTTACCTGTCTCTATCCACGCTGTCAACTCCTGCCCCCACCTGGGGTCACCTGGTCACACTGGGGAGAAGGGCTATGAAGGCCTCCAGGCTGGCCCCTCCCAGGGGAATCCTGGAGGCCTGGGGTGGGCTCCTGCCCCTTCTGCCCTGCCTTGCCCCTGCACTGTGCTCTTGGCTCTTGTGGAAGGCAGGCTGCCCTCTTGCCCTATTGAGGCCTCCATGTGAATCCACTCTGATGCTGGGGAACCAGTGCTCCCTTACTGGGGAGAGGATTCCAGGACCCCTTTTTTGTTGTAGCTGCCATGAAGCCACAGCTCACCTTGGGGAAGTGACCTGCTCTCCTCTGGCTGTATGCAGGTGGATGGGGGGCCTTGAGTGGCAAGTTGCTTACCTAACAGGAACAGATCCATAGGCAGCCTGCAGGCTAGGAAGTGGCCTGGTGCAAGATGAGCTGGGAACAAGGGAGGAGAGAGTGGGAGCTAGGGCAGAGGCTGAGCCAGGAGGCCCATGCGGTGAGGACACAGCAGGCCCAGGACCATGGCTGGGGGTATATGTCAGAACCTGGAAGTTGAGTACAGGCTGAAGCAGCCAGCCATGTGGGCCAGGTGCATTCATTCAGAGTGGGGCCACAGAGCCACCTACCCAGTTTCCACTTGTGGCTCCTGCCACACCCACAGGGCAGCCTCCTCCAAATCCCTCTCCGGGACAGGTCAGCCCTGAAGCCTCCTTGAACTAGTCTGCAAACCCTGCTCTATGCTGACCCTTGTTGCTGAACCCTGAACTGTCTCTTCTTGACTTATATGAATAAATGAAATTACATGCCAAGGGCCCTAAAAAGCAAATTTTACAAAATTGTGTGGCAGTTTCTGGGACTAGAATGAATTCAGTTGTGCTCCTTGGCAGGGAGAGGCCATGCTTGCAGTGAATCACCCCACACACAGAGCTGCTGGAGAATTCCAGCTGCAGCAAGGCCTTCCAGGTTCCTGGGAGTTGAAGGAAAAGGATGCTGAGGCCAGGGACCTGACTGCTAGTCTCCAAGTTCTAGCCACCTCTTCCTAGATTTCCAGGGACTAGCTTGTTGGGGCTTCACTACCTGCTGACATCCCCCAGGAGGCTGATGACTGTCATCATCATCCCTGTTTTTCAAATAAAGATGGTAGTGAAGGGGGATGGGGAGAGGGTTGCCCTGCTTATCCACCAGGCTGATGGGGCCTGTGGACAGAAGCCCGTCATGCCCCTGCTTGAGAACCGAATCTGGACTGAGTTTCACAAGTGTTCTCAAAGGGGCTGGCTGGTTTAGGTCAGGGCTGTTTCAGATCCTATGGAAAGGGCACCTGCAGCTTCAGAGAACCCTGTGGGGCATGGAGCTGCACTAGCAGGGCTGTCTGCCACCAGTAGCTCTGAGGGGTGACAGCCAGGCTCTCTGTTCTCCTTGGCGAAGAGCTTGGACTGAGCCCTCTGGAAGCTGCAGCCACTGTCTGGGGCAGCAAGCTTAGTACTCAGAAGGGCTCCAGCCCCCAGCTGAGCCAGACAGCAGGCCCTCTGTCTAGAATCCGCTTTATTATGGCACCTGGTGGGATCTGAGGGAGGGAGAGGCAGCAGCCTTGCTGGGCATCCCCTCAGTCAGTCTAGCGGCACCTCCCTTAGGCCATGCTGCTGCTCAGCTGCATGGCAAAGTCCTGCACATGCTCCTTCAGAGTCTGGCGGGCATCCGCCTGTGCCCTCTTCTCCCGTGCCCGCTCCTGCTGCAGCTTGGTTAGTCTCAGCCGCAGCCGCTGCTCCCGCCGCTTGCAGGCCTGCAGCTGGCGCTGGGCCTTGTCAAGGGCATCAAGGGCTGCCTCAGCTCGCCGCTTCCAGAGTAAGGCGCTGCCAACCTGGTAGCTGTGTTCATTCTGGATGTAGGCTCCAGCGGGTGGAGGCAGGCGCAGCATATAGGCTGAGGGGGAGACTGGCCGTGGCTCGAGAGGGGAGGGCTGCCGCTCTGGCGAAGGCTGGGCACTGCAGCCTGCTTCATCTGCCTGGGCACCCAGGGGGCCCAGTAGGTCTGAAAAGGGGCTGCTAAGACCAGGCTCCAGCCTCCCTGCTGGGGAGGCCGGCAAAGTGGCAGGTGCTGAGGCCTCTTCCACAGGAAAGCAGGTGACATCAGCAGGTGGAGGTGGAGAAAATGGAGTTGTGGGCCCTCGGCCTTCGGAGCAGCTAGTAAGGGGGCAGAGAGAGACTGATGGGCTAGGCTGAGGGCTTGCCAGACCCCACTCCGCCAGTCCACCTGATCCCCTTAACGCCCAAACCCGATCCACAGATTCTGTGGAGCAAGAACCCTGTCCAGTTAGACTGCTGGCAGACCCCCTAGGGCCCAGTCTCTCAGCCTAGGGGTGGGAGTGGGGCATCCCCCACCCATACCACATACCGCTTCCTGCATCGTCTGAGCCGGCTGACTTCAGGGGGGCCAGGTGGATAACTGTGTCCTTTGGTTTTGGCTGTCCGGCGCAATTTGGAGAAAGACTCAAATATGGTAGGGACTGCCCCCTCCTTTAGCCTGTGATACCCGCTGTGGGGAAAAGCAACCCAGATGAGCTGGAGAGCAAGTGCTGCCTCCCCAGGCCAACCTGCCCCCAGCACCAGCGCAGTGGGAGGCTGGAAGGCACTGCGCAAACAACAGGTCTGGGGAATGCCAAGTTAGAGCTACACCAATCGCTTCCCTGCAGGACCCCTCAAAGTCGAGGTGCGTGGAAAACCTGCACAAGCAGAGCTGGGCTGACCAGCCAAAAATAATTTTTTGATTTGTGGACTTGCTGGCAAGACTGGGGCTCTGAAAAATACTCTCTGGAAAGGCTCACGTTTTTCCCGGTGTCATGGCACAGTGATCCTGGGGGTGGGTCTCACTGTACGGAACTGGGAAGTGGAAACAGCCCCCTCGGATGCAGGCTGCTCAAGGGACTTCCAGGCCCTGCAGCTGTCCCAATCCGCCTGAGGCCCCACGTCCTACCCCAACGCTGGCCGGCAGGGAGGCTCACCTGATTCCCACCAGCTCAAAGCAGTTCTCCTCAAAGTGTTTGGAGCAGAAGTAGATGTACTCGGATGCCGGGTCCCACAGGCCCTGGCCGCTGGGGTCCAGCCGCTGGCAGTTGGCCAGCCACAAGCCCCGCCTCGGGTTGTCCTTCTTGGGAAGTCTGTGGAGCCACAAACCCGTGAGCACCAGGCTGTCCATAGCGCTGGGCTCATGCCGCCCAAGCTCCCCACGGGGAAAACGCAGACCCAACACGCGCCGCCACAAGACCGCCCTGCGACCCCGCCAGGTAAGCACCACCGCCCCGGCACAGACGAGGCAATGGGAGCCTCGAGAAGAAAAGCAGTTTCCTCAGCGTCGTCTGGCAGGTAACAGAGTGGGGCAGGTCCAAGCCGGCTAGACTTCCCGTCCTCCCCGTCCCGACTGCATTTGGTCCTGCCAGGACCGTCCCGCTTCGCCTCCCACCCACAAGTTCAAGCCTCCTCATGATCCGAGAAAGGCGCGAAGCCTCTACGCAGTTGCGGCCCGAGGCGAGCAACGATTAGCGCATGCGCACGAGAACATGCGCACGCGCGCTGACCTGTGGAAGGAGATGCCGCGGTTGCGCGTCTCGCGCGTGTCCCGTGTGCAGCAGCCGGCAGCGGAGCAGTGACGCGGCATCTGGGGAAGAGGCGGGAGTTAAGTCGCAAGCGGCTGTCCGGGCATCCAGAGGAGCCTCGCGCCTCCAGCCGCCGCTCCTCCCCAAGGGGCTCTGGCCCGACGGGTGCCCCCCGGCCCGTTGTTGCCCCAACCCCGTCCCAGCCGGTTTCTTGACTTCTGTCAGCGGCACTCACGGTCTGGCCATTGCTGCGCCGCTGAAGTCTCGCGAGGGGTAGCGCGCGCCGGAAGTTGGTGCCATAGAGACTGGAGAGCTGGAGGTGCTCCGCCCGCGGGGCGGGGCGGGGCGGGGCGAGGTGAGGTCCTAGCGAGCTGGGTTCGGAAAGGGCGCGAGTGTTCGAGTCTCTGTTGCACCCGCGTCGTCCCAGCTGCCTGGACTACCAGTGTTGTCGCCCATGTGGGCTTGTCTTTCGTCGGTTCAGGCCTCACTCTTCTCCGTAAACACCCCAGCACGATGGAGCGGCCCCAGTGTACGGGTCGGCCCGGGAGCGGAAAGCTGCGGTGTCCTGGGAGCCTCGAAAGCCGCGGGGGCGGCAGCTCGCTTCCGGAAGACCTCTGACTGACGAAAGAAAACGGGGCCTGGGACGCTTGCACAAAAGAACCAGACAAAAACCAGAGCCCACAATCACTCTCGTACCGGGGAGGTGGACTTGAGGGAGGGCAGGGTATGCCCCTGAGTACACTGGGGACGTGTGCTGGGCGGGAAGTTCCATTGTAGCCAGCTTCGGCAGGGGCGTGACGGAGTGGGGGAAAAGCTGAGGATGCCTGTATGACAGGCAGCGTCGGAAACTGCGCCTGCGAAGGCCGTGGACGCATGACCCGGCGGGCTGCTCAACTTGAGTCCTCATCTCCTCCCATAAGACTCAGTGAAAATAGCCGCTCCATTCAAGGGCTTCAGAAGGTTTAAATGCAAAATAGGCCGGGCGCGGTGGCTCAACGCCTGTAATCCCAGCACTTTGGGAGGCCAAGGCGGGCGGATCACAAGATCAGGAAATGGAGACCATCCTGCCAACATGGTGAAACCCCGAATCTACTAAAAAAAAAAAAAAAAAAAAAATAGCTGGGTGTGGTGGTGTGCGCCTATAGTCCCAGCTAGTCGGGAGGCTGAGGCAGGAGAATCGCTTGAACCCGGGAGGCAGAGGCTGCAGCCAGTGGAGATCATGCCACTGCACTCCAGCCTGGACGACAGAGTAAGACTCCGGCTCAAAAAGAAAAGTAAAGCATTTTGTCCTAATTCCCTCAGTGTTTTGAAGCCAGCATTAGGGAAGTAATGCAATTACTAAACATACTGACATGCTTAATTTCTTCAAGAAAACAAACAGGCCGGGTGCGGTGGCTCACGCCTGTAATCCCAGCCCTTTGGGAGCCGAGGCGGGTGGATCACGAGGTCAGGAGATCCAGACCATCCTGGCTAACACGGTGAAACCCCGTCTCTACTAAAAATACAAAAATTAGCAGGGCGTGGTGGCGGGCGCCACTCCGTTGAGACTCTGTTTCAAAAAAAAAAAGAAAAGAAACAAATCGATGTTTTTTTTCCCGCAGAAATGCACTTGAGGAGGAATCTCTCAAAGTACAACACAGGAGAAAGACAATATCGTAATACAGAAATTTTATGTATTTATTTTTTGAGACGGAGTCTCACTCTGTCACCCAGGCTGGAGTGCAGTGGGGCGATCTTGGCTCACTGCAAGCTCTGCCTCCCGGATTCACACCATTCTCCTGCTTCAGCCTCCCGAGTAGCTGGGACCACAGGGGCACGCCGCCACGCCCAGCTAATTTGCAATACAGAAATTTTCATAGGTAATTAGCTCTTCTAACCTTATGGTGGGGAATACAGAGGGATGGTTGCGTGCCGCACCCTCCCCTCACTGTTCTTCGCCTTTTTCGGCCTCAGCTTCCATGGAATCCATGCCCACCTCTTCATAATCCTTTTCCAGAACTGCCAGATCCTCGCGGGCCTCGGAGAATTCCCCCTCTGCCATGCCTTCCCCCACCTACCAGTGCACTAAGGCGCACTTGGCCGAACTTATGATCCAGGCAGGCCCAGGCCTCCGCGATGGCCATGGTGTTGCTCAGCATGCACACCACCCACTGCACCTTGGCCAGGTCTCCCACAAGGACTACTGTGGGGGGCTGGTAGTTAATGCCCACCTGTCAGAGATGGGCAGCATAGAATGAAGTTTATATTGGCCTCAGAAATGGTAGCTCATTAAAAATTAGAGCTGTGGACCAGTTTCAACACTGTGTTTTAAGAATTTTTGGCATTATCTGTTATCTATTGGCAATATCCTTTGATGACTTCCTTTTTTTTTTCTTCTTTCTCCTTTTTTTTTTGTTGTTGTTGCTGTTGTTGTTAAGACAGGGTTTAGCACTGTTGCCCAGGCTGGAGTGCAGTGGTGCAATTGCGGCTTACTGCAACCTCTGTCTCCCAGGTTCAAGCGATTCTCCTACCTCAGCAACCTGAGTAGCTGGGATTACAGCCATGTAAGATGGAGTTCGGAAGACGGAGATTTCAGTGAGCCGAGATTTTGCCACTGCACTCCAGCCTGGGCTACAGAGTGAGACTCTGTCTCGGAAAAACTATATATATATGTGTGTGTGTGTGTGTGTGTGTATATATATATCCCATATTACCCATACAGTAAAACACATGAACAAGAATGAGAACCCTGTCTTGGGATATAAATACATCCAAGGTATACTGTATACTTTCTTAAAAAAAAAAAAAGTGAGTTGAAGTCTGTATTTATGTGCAAAAAAATCTATGTAGTAACATACACAGGCTAGAGCCTTGGGCGGCTAGGGTAGCATCATGCTAGAGGAGGACAAACGCCTGCCGAGGCGGTGACCCTACCCTGCCCTAACAAGCACTTAGCAGTTAGCAGCAGCTAGATACAGACAGACTCCACAGGAGTTGGAAGGGGCAGAGAGAAAGGTTTGTACCCTGATCAGGGAGTGTTCTCTCACAACTCTAAGGCCAAGCCAATCAGCCCTTCCAAGTGGGAGTGCTGCCAGCGTTCTGTTTACTGTGACCACCTGTGTGCAGTGATTGGGCCTGTCATCTGCAGGAAAGGGACATACATGTCTGCTGGCCACTGCCAACATCACCTGTATAACGAGAGATTACTATGCCTTGAATATGTACAGAACGTTTTTCAGAGGACAGAAGCAGCTCTGGGGAAGAAGAGGACTTCAGCTTTTCAGTCTTCTGCATTCTTTTAGTATTTTGCCACATATCAGGTTTTTTGGTTTGTTTTTTGTTGTTTTTGAGACAGGGTCTCACTCTGTCACCCAGGCTTGAGTGCAGTGATGTGATCTCGGCTCACTGCAACCTCTGCCTCCTGGGTTCAAGCAATTTTCCCGCCTCAAGTGATCCGCCTGCATCAGCTTTCCAAAGTGCTGGGATTACAGGTGTGAGCCACCACTCCCAGCCCATATCTTTTGTTTTTTGTTTTGAGATGGAATCTTGCTCTGTCATTCAGGCTGGAGTGCAGTAGCACAATCTCAGCTCACTGCAACCTCCACCTCCTGGTTTCAAGTGATTCTCCTGTCTTAGCCTCCAGAGTAGCTGGAATTACAGGCAACCACCACCACACCTGGCTAATTTTTGTATTTTTAGTAGAGACAGGGTTTCACTATGTTGGCCAGGCTGGTCTCGAACTCCTGACCTCAGGTGATCTGCCTACCTCGGCCTCCCAAAATGCTGGGATTATAGGCGTGAGCCACTGACCGCACCCAGCTTTTTTTTTTTTGAGATAGGATCTTGCTATGTTGCCCAGGTTAGAGTGAAGTACAGTGGTGCCATCTTGGCTCACTGCAGCCTCAACCTCCTAGGCTCGAGCAGTCCTCCTGTCTCAGCTTCCTGAGTAGCTAGCACTACAGGAAATGTGCCACCATGCCCAGCTAATTTTTTATTTTTTGCAGAGACAGGGTTTTGCCGTGTTGCCCAGGCTGGTCTCAAAGTCCTGGGCTCAAGCCATCCACCCCATGGATTACAGGTGTGAGACACTGTGCCTGGCCAACATAAGTACTTTTATAATAAAAAACCCAAATTTTTTTTTTTTTTTGTAAGGGTCTTGTTCTGTCACCCAGGCTGGAGTACAGTGGCACAATCATAGCTCACTGCAACATCTGCCTCCCAGGCTCAGGGGATCCTCCCACCTCAGCCTCCCAAGTAGCTAGAACTATAGGTGTGTGCCATCACACCCGGTTAATTTTTTGTATTTTGTGTAGAGATGAGGTTTCACCATGTTCCCCCGGTTGATCCTGAACTCCTGGACTCAAGCTTTTTTTTTCTTTTTTTGGTGAGAAAGGGCCTCACTTGGTCACCCAGGCTGGAGTGCCGTGGTGCGATCTTGGCTCACTGTAACTTCTGCCTCCTGGGCTCAAGTGATCGTCCCACCTCAGCCTTCCAAGTAGCTACAGGTGCGTGGCATCATGCCTGGCTAATTGTATTTTTGGTAGAGATGAGGTTTCACCATGTTGCCTAGGCTGGTCTCGAACTCCTGAGCTCAGGCGATCCACCAACGTCAGCCTCCCAAAGTGTTGGGATTACAGGCAATGAGCCACTCTGCCCAGTCCCCAAATGTTTTTTTTTTGTTTTATTTTTTTTTTTGAGACGGAGTCTTGCTCTGTTGCCCGGGCTGGAGTACAGTGGCCGGATCTCAGCTCACTGCAAGCTCTGCCTCCCGGGTTTATGCCATTCTCCTGCCTCAGCCTCCGGAGTAGCTGGGACTACAGGCGCCCGCCACTTCGCCCGGCTAGTTTTTTGTATTTTTAGTAGAGACGGGGTTTCACCGTGTTAGCCAGGATGGTCTCGATCTCCTGACCTCGTGATCCGCCCGTCTCGGCCTCCCAAAGTGCTGGGATTACAGGCTTGAGCCACCGCGCCCGGCCCCAAATGTTTTTAAGCATGGAAAAGACTTTGAAAATAGCGTATCTGAGGCTGGGTGCAGTGACTCACACCTGTAATTCCAGCACTTTGGGAGGCCAAGGCAGGTGGATCGCTTGAGTTCAGGAGCTCGAGACCAGCTTGGCCAACATGATGAAACCCTGTCTCTACTAAAAATACAAAAATTAGCCAGGCATGGTGGTGCATGCCTGTAATTCCACCTACTCGAGAGGTCGAGACAGGAGAATTGCTTACCCGGGAGGCGGAGGTTGCAGTGTGTTCTGTTGTACTCCAGCCTGGGTGACAGAGCGAGACTCCATCTCAAAAAAAAAAAAAAAAAAAAAAAAAAAAGAAGCAAATGGTTGTTAAAGAACATAAGAACATGGCTGGGCGCGGAGGCTCAATCCTGTAATCCCAGCACTTTGGGAGGCCGAGACGGGCGGATCACGAGGTCAGGAGATCGAGACCATCCTAGCGAACACGGTGAAACCCCATCTCTACTAAAAAAAACACAAAAAACTAGCCGGGCGAGGTGGCGGGTGCCTGTAGTCCCAGCTGAGGCAGGAGAATGGTGTAAACCCGGGAGGTGGAGCTTGCAGTGAGCTGAGATCCTGTCACTGCACTCCAGCCTGGGTGACAGAGTGAGACTCCGTCTCAAAAAAAAAAGAACATAAGAACATATGGTTGGCCGGGTGCGGTGACTCACACCTATAATCCCAGCACTTTGGGAGGCCAAGGCGGGTGGATCACCTGAGGTCAGGAGTTCAAGACCAGCCTGCCCAACATGGCAAAACCCCATCTCTACTAAAAATACAAAAAATTGGCCGGGCGTGGTGGCTCATGTCTGTAATCCCAGCACTTTGGGAGGCTGAGGTGGGTGGATCACAAGGTCAGGAGATTAAGACCATCCTGGCTAACATGGTGAAACCCTGGCTCTACTAAAAAATACAAAAAATAAAAATAAAAAAATTAGCCAGGTGTAATGGCGGGTGCCTGTGGTCCCAGCTACTCGGGAGGCTGAGGCAGGAGAATGGTGTGAACCCGGGAGGCGGAGCTTGCAGTGAGCCTAGTTCATGCCACTGCACTCCAGCCTGGGCGACAGAGCGAGACTCTGTCTCAGAAAAAAAAAAAAAAAAAATTAGCCAGATGTGGTGGCGGGGCGCCTGTAATCTCAGCTACTCAGGAGGCTGAGGCAGGAGAATTGCTTGAACCGCAGAGGCAGAGGTTGCAGTGAGCCGAGATCAGGTTGCACCGACATGTCATAGGTGGCTTTGCTGTCGACCATGAAGGTAGAGTCAAAATGTTCCAGGGTCATGTAGGTGGTCAGGATGGAGCTGTAGGGCTCCACCACGGCTGTGGAGACCTGGGGGGCTGGGGAAATGGCAAACTCTAGCTTGGACTTCTTCCCGTAGTCCACCGAGAGCCACTCCATGAGCAGAGGCACGAACCTAGAGCCAGTGCCGCCCCCAAAGCTGTGGAAGATGAGGAAGCCCTGCAGTCCGGTGCACAGATCCGCCTGAGAGAAACCAGACAACGTGAGCCAATGCCTGTGGGAGCCACACCACCAACCTCCACCAAGCCAGGGCCCACTTCTCTTTGCCTCTGAGTGTTGATATGGATTCAGACCATCCATAACGAACACACATCACACTTTGAAGCAAAGAAAAGCAGACAACACAGATCTATGCACAAATCACTACGCACACTTCATAGTAAGACGTTGCAGACTCAGTCGGACTCAAGATGCTGCTCTAAGTGTTGCAAAAATGATCTTCCCTTCACCATCCATGGCCTGTTCTCCCGTACAGGACAACGTCCACATGAAGCCTTCTCCTTACCAGTTTGTGGATCTGGTCCAGGACTAAGTCTCCTTGCCGATGGTGTAATGGCCTCTGGAGTAATTACCGGCTGCATCTTCCTTGTCAGTGGTCAGCTGCTCCGGGTGGAAGAGCTGCCTGTAGATCCCTGTGCGCACTTCACCTACAAAGAGACCACATGTGCTGTGAGGCTTTAAGGCCTACTGTACACCAAGGTGGACACGTTCCAGGACTGTTCACTTCTACAAAGTACATGCTGTTCAAAGTACATGAGCTACATGTTGTAGGTCAACAGTGGCAGTGTCTGGTAGAAAATGTCTCTGTGTGGGGCCAGGTGTGGTGGATCACACCTATAATCCCAGCACCGTGGGAGCCTGAGGCGGGAGGATCACAAAGTCAGAAGATCGAGAGGCCAACATAGGGAAACCCCATCTCTACTACAAAAAATTAGTTGGGCATGGTGGTGTGCGCCTGTAATCTCAGCTACTCAGGAGGTTGAGGCAGGGGAATCACTTGAGCCTGGGAGGCAGAGATTGCAGTGAGATGGTGCCACTGCACTCCAGCCTGGCAACAGAGCGAGACTCTGTCAAAAAACAGGAAAGGAGGGAAGGGGGAGAGGGGGAGGGGAAGGGGGAGGCGGGAGATGTCTTTGTGTGATAACCAAACCGCAAATGCAATTTAAGGTTCTAGGAAGTTAAAGTCAGCTCTGGTATAAATGTCAGTAGGAACAGTTTCCAGTGAAGGGAAATAAGCTCTTGCACCCCCCGCCCCGCCTAGGTAATTCTATAGGTACATACGTCTTTCCTACCTGAAGCTACATTAAAGGTTAGAAGTTAGAAATCTGACTGGCTGCAGTGGTTCACACCTGTAATGCTAGCACTTCGGGAGGCCAAGGCAGATGGATCACTTGAGGTCAGGAGTTTGAGACCAGCCTGGCCAACACAGCGAAACAAAATTAGCCGGCATGGTGGTGCACACCTATAGTCCCAGCTACTTGGGAGGCTGAGGCAAAAGAATTGCTTGAACCCAGAATGCACTCCAGCCTGGGTGACAGAGCAAGAGACTGTCTCAAAAAAAAAAAAAGTTTATTATTGCCATATTTGAGAACTGAAACCCTGGAGCATAGATTAAAGTTGCCTTAAATACACAGTCTAATTAACAGCAGTTACAACTTGCTGTTTTATTATTATTTTTTGAGACAGGGTCTCACTCTGTCACCCAGGCTGGAGGACAGTGATGAGATCACAGCTCACTGCAGCCTCAAACCTCCTCAGGCTTAGGCGATCCTCCCACCTCAGCCTCCCAAATAACTGGGACTACAGGCACATGTCACCATACCTAGCTAATTTTTTGTATTTTTTTTTTGTAGACACAGGGTTTCGCCATGTTGCCCAGGCTGGTCTTATACTCCTGGACTCAGGCAATATGCTTGCTTCAGCCTCCCAAAGTGCTGGGATTACAGGCGTGAACCACCACACCTGGCCAGAGATGCTGTTTTTAAATGAAAAGAAGAGGCAGTTTCTAAGTGGCTTACCAAAAATTGCTCTTTTTAAAAAAAATTGGCCGGGCGCGGTGGCTCAAGCCTGTAATCCCAGCACTTTGGGAGGCCGAGACGGGCGGATCACGAGGACAGGAGATCGAGACCATCCTGGCTAACATGGTGAAACCCCGTCTCTACCAAAAAATACAAAAAACTAGCCGGGCGAGGTGGCGGGCGCCTGTAGTCCCAGCTACTCTGGAGGCTGAGGCAGGAGAATGGCGGGAACCCGGGAGGCGGAGCTTGCAGTGAGCTGAGATCCGGCCACTGTACTCCAGCCCCGGCGGCAGAGCGAGACTCCGTCTCAAAAAAAAAAAAAAAAAAAAAAAAAATTAAGATGGGTCTCACTGAGGCTGGTCTTCAACTCCTGGCCTCAAGCAATCCTATCACTTCAGCTTCCCTTGCCACAAGAATCTGTATTAAAATAGCATAAGCTATTGACTCTCCATACATTATTCTTTGTATCACAAATTCCAGGAACGCGAAGATAATACATTAAGCTAGTCAGGAACAAAATGTCTTTAAACAGCTGGCCCCTGGGCATTGGTACAAAGTGTGTTACTGGAGTCCCATATTCATTTTAATCTTTTTCTTCTTCTTTTGAAACAGGGTCTGGCTCTGTCCCCCAGGCTGGAATGCATTGGCATTGTCATAGCTCACTACAGGCTGAACCTCCTGGGCTCAGGACCACAGGTGTGTGCCACCATGCCCAGCTATTTTTTTTTTTTTTAAGTTTTTGAAGAGACGAGGATCTCCCAATGTTGCCCAGTCTGGTCTTGAACCTCTGGACTAAAGTGATCCTCCCACCTTGGCCTCCTGAGTCTGCCAAGAGGGGTGAGCCCCTGTGCCCTGCCTGAAGTCCCATATTCATGACTCTGGGCCTGATAAATTCTGCATACCCCATATAGCTCAAAGTGCCCCGAGCTATTTTTCCTTTTTTCACTTTCTTAGTGAGGAGTGAGTTTCTGCCCACCAGAAAGGGAGAGGCACATCCCCGCTCAGGGAAGAGCCAAGCTGGGACTCAATACTCATTTTGGAGGACTTTGGAACTGATAATTTTTTTTTTTTTTTAACAGGATCTCACTGTGTTGCTCAGGCTGGGCTCAAACTCCCAGACTCAAATGATCCTCCTACCTCAGCATCCTTTGCAGGCTGGGCCTACAAAGCATGCACCACCACGCCCAATTTTTTTTTTTTTTTTGAGACAGAGTCTCATTCTGTCACCCAGGCTGGAGTGCAATGGCGCAATCTCGGCTCACCGCAACCTCTGCCTCCCAGGTTCAAGTGATTCCCCTGCCTCACCCTCACTAGTACCTGCGATTACAGGCACCTGCCACCATGCCCAGCTAATTTTTGTATTTTTAGTAGAGACCGGGTTTCACCAGGTTGGGAAGGCTGGTCTCCAACTCCCGACCCCAGGTGATCCACCCGCCTTGGCCTCCTAAAGTGTTGGAATTACAAGTGTGAGCCACCGTGCCTGGCCTTGACCTCTTTTCAATTTGCGAAAGCATCAGCACCAGCATGTCTATGTACTGTCCTCCAATTAAAAGCCCCTTCTGCACATGGCTAACAGCTCCCAGCTCCTCATCCTCCTACTCCTTTTTTTTTTTTTTTTTTTAGACAGGGTCTCATTGTGTCACCCAGGTTGGTGTGCAGTGGTGCAATCATAGCTCAGTGCAGCCTTGACTTCCTGGAGTCAAGAAATCCACCTTCCTCAGCCTCCTGAGTAGCTAGGACTACAGGCATGTGCCACTGTGCCCAGCAATTTTTTGTTGTTGTTTTTATTTTTAGTAGAGACAAGCTCTTCTTGCTACGTTGCCCAGGCTGGTCTCAAACTCCATGGCTCAAGTGATCCTCCCACCTTGGTCTTCCTAAGTGCTGAGATTACAGGCGTGAGCCTCCTCATCTTCTAATCTGGGTTCATAGCATCAGGAAGCCTTGCCTGCCTGGCTGAGCTTACTGGACGGCCTTGAGCCCCATGTCCTTCCACGGCTCTGGCCATTAGACCTCTCTCTGCCTAGTGGGTCTTTCCTACCAGTCTGAGTGTCCCTTGGAGATCTGAAGTTGAGCTCTCTCCATGATCCCAGCACCTAGCATAGGTCTAGGAAGGCTGGTTTGAAGAAATACACAGAATAAAAATGGATGGATTAACCAGAGCACTCAGCCAGCCTGCTGGACTGGCACCCGTGGCTACAGACACTTTTGTTTAGCACCACGGAGAGCTCCCTGCACAGAAGCAAGGACTCAGGGCATTGCCCCCTCTCTACCTGAGAACTAGACTCAGCACCCAACACCAGATTTGATAACACAGGTACTCAAATACATGTGCTTTTCTCTTTACTCAGACACTTCTAGGGCTGGCAGGGTCAGACAGTAATCCCCCACTTTGTAGGGAGGCCCTGTTTTTGCTGAACAGCTCAAGAGTAGAAAGATTCTTTCTTCTACACACTCCTGCAACTGCCAATGCTTGTTCTGTGTGACCCTTGTAGCGGTCCTATGTTGTAGGTGCTACCATTGCCACGGATCAAGTGGGGAGGCAGAGACCCAAGCTCCTTCACCTCTCAAGGGAGTTGGGCCCTCCCACAGATCTCCTTCTGGAGAAAAAAATGGCCTTGCTGGGCCTGCCCATTTCCAGAGCCCACCCACCTCCCTCATGTACATGTGTCTGTTTGTGAAGCCTTCATAGCACCTTAGCTTCCAGGCACTCCATCCTGGCTGCCTCCCTGGCACTTGCCCTTTTACTGTGCCAGTCCAAAGAGACACCTATATTCAGGTTGTCAAAGTCTGAAATAAGCCTGTCTTTTAATTTCACTGACTCCCAGTAGTAATTTTTTTAGAAGGCAACTTGGTTCTCTGGCAGTTACATGCCAGGGCTAATTCTGAAAGGCCAAGTCTGGTGCCATCACACTCCCTCTAAGCTGCTTGAGCCAGATCAGAGGTTCTGAAACATTGCAGAAAAGAGAGTTCTCCTGGGGCATCCATTAAAATGCAGATTCACGGGCATTCTCCTAAGCGTTTGGTTCAGCAGGTCCAGGGCCAGCATCTGCATGCCTAACCCAGAGTCCCAGGTGATCCTTATTATCATTAGACCATTTGAGGAGAGGCAGGTAGAAGTGCATATTCCTGGCAAAGCAAACACTCAGGAGCATGAGAGTGATGAGATCAAGGAATCCCAACCATGTCTGCTACCTCACCTGGAACAAAATCTTCACCCTTTTTTGCCACAGTCAACAGTCCTGCAGCCCCCTCTGCCCTCTCCACCCCACAGCCTGGCCACGCTTCCCTGGCTCCCTAGCCTAGTCACACTGCTGTCTGCCAGTCTGGGAAACAGGCCCGCATGCTCACTGTTCCTCTGCTTGAAGTGCTCTCCCTCTGATCTTGCCAAGGCTGACTCCTTCCCACTCTGCACATTTCAGCTTAAATGTCACCTCACAGAGGCCTCCCCAGCCACCTCTTTAAAGCAGGGGGTCCCCATTCTTCTCCAGAAACAGAAACTATTTGTTTCTTTTGTAGCACCAATAATTACTGAGAATGATGTTGTCAACATTGTTCCTTGAGGCCAGGAACTTGGTTTTGTTCAAGGTGGATCCCTGGTGGCTAAGTCAGTACGCAGCACATACAGCAGTGGGCAATGAGATATCTGTGGAAGGAATGAAGAGTTCCGTGTGGCGGGAGTGGAAGAGGAGTGGGGCAAGGTGGGGTGTGGGGAGCAGGAGCCAGAGCACATGCTCCCTGGCGATGTGCAGTGCGGTCCTACCAACCCCCACCCATCCCTGCCCCAGGAAGCTGAGCTTTTATGGCCCATGGTACCCTGGGCAGGTGTTACCTGCTTGCTCATTCAGCTTGTTACAGCTCAGGTCCAGGGACTTCAGGTCTGTGTGGGCCAGCAGGAGTTCAGCAAGGTACTGGGCCACCTCCTCCTCCAGGCCATTCCCTGACATCTGTATCTTCCACATGGCCTGATTCACAGTGAGGGTGGCACAGAGGGCCTGGGCTCCTGCCACTCCCAGCTGGTTCTCCAACAGGTCCACATCTGGGGGACGGAGCCACTCCTCAGTCAGTGGGATGCAAAGCCAGGCACCCCCCTACCCACGTCCCTCTTCTGCCATCCACCAAACCTCCAGGTCTGAGGCAGAGGAAGGGACCTTATAGGTGAACTGTCCTGGGGTTGGATGGTGGCTCTGGCTCCCAATGGCTGGGTCCCCTCTGCCCCTGACCTCCCCCTCCCTGTGTGCCCACGAGCTTCTGTGTCAAGTGGTTGAAACCGCCTACCTCTACAGCAGTACTGTAGAGACTGCTGTGGTGGGGGACAGCCACCCCATCAGTGACTGTGTCTGGCAGTGATATCACCACCCACTTCAGAAGCCCTCATGGCCCCATTGCCAGGATTGGCAATAATAGCCCAGGTGGTCATGCATGGAGCACTTACATGGGTCACACACTCTGCTGACCACTTCAGGAGCGCGTTTCACTTCATGTTAACCACAGTCCCAAGCTTATGAGGTCTTGTGGGGGCCATTTCACAGATTGGAAACTGAGCTGCTTTCATAAGTCACCCTGTTTACTCAGTGGCAGAGCCAGCATTTGGATTCAGCTCCAATGAACTCACACCTTGCCCACCCCTTTCTTGAACTTCCCAGTCTGCAACTCTCTGTGTTGCAGGACTTTCCACCCTGCATTCAGGCACTGGGAGTCTCTTATGTGCAGGGCAGGGCAGGAGAATGGGTGCCAGCCAGCAAGGAAGGAGAGTGGTGGGGTGGGTGAGAAAGGGACTTGTATCCAGCATTGACTGCACAGTGGAGGGTCTAACTCCACCCCACATGCCCCCTCCTGTGATGAGGCCCCTCCTCTATCCACCAGCAACACCAGCAGGCCTCAGGTGACATGGCCCAGATTTCGGGAGTGGAGGCACATCCCTGAGGAAAGGGAGGACTCACGCCTGCCCACCTGCCCCAGGCCCAGCACCTACCACAGATGCTGCTGCTTTTGCTCAGGGCACCTGCCAGGGCCTCTGTACCTGCCTCATAGAGCCCATTGTCCCAGAGTTTCAGCTACTTGACATATAGATTGGAGCTCATGAGGAAGCCAGAGCCCGGCACCCTGGGACAGACAGAGCAAACACACTGGCCACTATCTTGGCTCATGCTCCAGGGCTCAGCCCACTCCACGTCCCCGACCTGGAAAGTACCCTGCTTCCCACCTGCTTAAGGGACACCTGCTTCTCCTTTTAGGCCCTGCCCAGGTCTCCCCCTACTCCCACCTCTCCCAGAGCCCCCAGCGGGTTAGAAGCTTGCAGGGTCCCCAAACCTTAATGCCATCTGTCATAGCCTCAATCCCATCTGTCTCCCAGATGTGGAGGGTAGGACATGACTGGCACAGGCAGAAGCTGGCAAGTGTAGGGGACAGACTCAGGGGCACTCCCATGGCTGTTGTCTCCTGGGGCCTCTCCCTGTAAGCCTGGACCCAGTGTCCTTCCAGTAGTACCTGGGGCCCCAGGCCACCATGCGGCAGGTTCAGCTCTGGGGCGCTCCCTTGGCACAGAAAGCAGAAGATGGGCACAATGCTATGGATCCAGCAGGACCTCAGGTAGAGGGTGTCCCTGATCAGTTCTCCAAGCCCATGGGTGCCTGGTAGGAGACAGCAGGATGAATGTGAACCCCTGCATGGCTATAGCCACCTGCCTCCTCCCCTGCCCTGCATCACTACCTGGCCTATTGTTTGCCTCTAGAAGCACTGCTTCCTATACTCCTTGGGACCACTGCCCCCATGTGACAGATGGGAACATCGAGGCTAAGGCAACGCAAATCTTTTCCTTAAAGTCATACAGCTGTCAAAAGAAAGCTGGACAACCTGGGCAACACAGTGAGATAAAAAATTATTTAAATTAGCCAGATGTGGTGGTTCCCTGTAGTCTCAGCGACTCAGGAGGCGGAGGCAGGAGGCTCACTGGAGTGCAGAGTTCAAAGCTGCAGTGTTGGCCAGGAGCGGTGGCTCAAGCCTGTAATCCCAGCACTTTGGGAGGCCAAGACGGTCGGATCACGAGGTCACAAGATCAAGACCATCCTGGCTAACACGGTGAAACCCCGTCTCTACTAAAAAATACAAAAAACTAGCCGGGCGAGGTGGCGGGCGCCTGTAGTCCCAGCTACTCGGGAGGCTGAGGCGGGAGAATGGCGTGAACCCGGGAGGCGGAGCTTGCAGTGAGCTGAGATCCGGCCACTGCACTCTAGCCTGGGCGACAGAGTGAGACTCCGTCTCAAAAAAACAAAGCTGCAGTGAGCTATGATCCTGCCACTGCACTGAAATCTGGGTGACAGAGCAAGACACTGGCTCTAATACATAAATACATAAACAAAGTACCACAGCTAGTGGTGGCCAATCCTGCCAGAGTCAGGCCTCTGCCTGTCTGATGCCAAATTGCACGCTGTGTCTTTTAACCGGATTGCAGACCACAAGTGTTTTGTGAATATTTTCCCGGGGAAAAAACAGAAGTAGTTCTAAATTCTATACATCCATTAGCTTAGTTTTACCTATGGATTGGGAAAACCCAGCTCTAATTGCATTTCAGGCCGGGACAGCCCTTGGTGCACTGTCTGGCGGGATTTTGCATTTTAACCTCCTTCTGGAAGTGCCTTCTCATGGTAAAGTTACTGATGCCGCCAGGAGCGCCGAGGGGAGGGCGAGGGGCTGGAGACGCCCCGCAGAGGGCTACATGCCCTGCTGAACAGGGGTCTCCTGCCTCCTCGGTCCCAGCCCACCTCCCACAACCCCTGTGGGAGAAGCCTCCAAGGGGTGGAGACGGGCCTGACCCCTGCCCGGTGCACCTTCCGTCTCCAGGTCGGAGTCCGAATCGGCCTCGGGACCCTCCTTGGCCTCGGGGACCTCTGCAAGACGTCCATAGGCCGCCGTCGCCTCTTCCTCCTGCTCTTCATCCTTCCCAGACCTCTCGCAGGAACCACTCACGGTTAAGGCCCTTTCGCAGCCTCAGACCCTCCGGCGAAGACCGCTTGGCGCCTCACCTAGAGCGCGGCCCGGGGATATGGGCGGAGTCTGCGGCTGCGCTGACCAATCGAATGTGGCGTCCATCGACTGGCGTCCGCCACGGCAATTAGCGACGAGCTCCCTAGCGGCGGTCGCCCCGGCAACCCGGTGTTGTTGGTTGCCGTAGAAACCGTGGCTCGCCGCAGCTGAGGTTCCCCGCCTGAGAGGGTAAACTGCACGCGCCACGGGCCATGCACTAGCTTGGGCGCCTTGTAGGCATTTAGCCTCCCTGCCTCCCTAGGGGGTTCCAGCATCGCCCCCCTTTCATGGACTGGGAAACACGTCTGACTCCAGGACTTGTGTTTTCCTCACTGCACTGGGGAAGGTGGGGGGGGACAGCTTTTCAGGAGGGCCTGGGGAACTTCGCAGAGCCAGGTCACCCTCTCACTCTGGGCCTCTTAGTTCTCTTGCATGCTCTGGCCTTTGCATACGCTGCTCCCTGCACCAGGAACCTCCATCCTCATCTTTTTCTGCTTGTCGAACTTCAGAAATCTGCAAGGGTCAGCTTAGAGGTCACTTCTTCCTGAAGCTTTCCTCAACACCCTCCCCGCCCTGCTGCTGCTGCTGCGCTCAGGTCGTCCTCTCACAGCACAGATAACAGCTGTCTCTCCCCACCCTCCCACCACCTCCACTCCCACCCCAGGAAGTGAGGCCAGAGGGCAGGGACAGAGCTGCTGCTGTTTTCTGTGTACCACCAGGGCCCAGCAAAGGGAATGTAGGGAGGGTGGGGGGTGCAGGGCAGCTGGGTTTAGGGACTGAGGGCTGGGTGTCGGAGGCTGGATCCTGCTTTAGTGGAAGTGTCCCTTTAACAGTGACTGGCCTGGCCTGGCTCGGGCCCTGCTTTGCCTCCTGTTCAGCTGTGACTGCAGCTACCATGCTGACTCATGTGCCCGCAGCTAGCAAGAGCTGGCAGCATGGGCTCCCCAGGGGCTATGACAGGCTGGGGGCTTCTGGATTATAAGACAGAGAAGTATGTGATGACCAGGAACTGGCGGGTGGGCGCCCTGCAGAGGCTGCTGCAGCTTGGGATCGTGGTCTATGTGGTAGGGTAAGAGAGAAGAGCTTTGGGCCAGGCTGGAGGGGCAGGGGAAGAGGTGGGGGGTGGGGCTTGGTCCTGCTGGGTTGAAGTTGAGGGTTGGGCTGTTTAGGGGCTAGAGGGGAAGGGGGCAGATTGGGACAGGGGCTGGGGGGAGGTAGGCGATATAAGACAGGAGAGCAAGAACAAGCTGTGTGTTTGTGTGTGCCCACCTGCCTCCTTCCCAGTCCCTCCCCACGGCCCCACCCAGGGGGCACAAGACATCGTCCTTAACATCTGTGAGAGCTGGAGCAGTAGCCCCAGAGAGACCACCAGCTGTATCTCGGGTCAGGGGAGTCTAGAAGCTGGGAGCTGGGTGTAGTGAGGCTGGGGGTGGGTGCTGGCTGGGGAAGGTGATTGTCCGAGGGCACTGGCTCTCTGACGCATGGCTGGAGCTTCTGTCTCGTTCAGGGCATCTGGAGTGGGAAGTGGGGCCAGAGAGGAGGTGGGGCCCTCGATGCTGGACTGCGAGCCTGTAGGGTGTGGGGAGAGAACTGAGCATGTAGGGCCCAGCTCTGCCCCTGTCACTACATGCTGGGGACACACCACACTGCCTAACTTCTCCTCCCCAGGTGGGCTCTCCTCGCCAAAAAAGGCTACCAGGACTGGGATCTTGACCCCCAGATTTCTGTCATCACCAAACTCAAAGGGGTTTCCGTGACTCAGATCGAGGAGCTTGGAAACCGGCTGTGGGATGTGGCCGACTTCGTGAAGCCACCTCAGGTGGGGGCCCTGGTGCTGCTGACGGGGGTGTAAGTCCTTTGCCCACTGACAGCTTGGACACCCACCATGCAGCCAGTGTGTGCCAGAGAGAAGCATGTGATGCCAGAGACAGCTGGGGGTTCTCAGGAAGGCTTTCACAGAGGAGTGGCGCCTGGACAGGGTTTTCAGGGATGTGTAGGAGGTTTCAGGGTGGAAAAAGGGGCTGGTCAAGAAGCCAGGCCAGGGCTGGGTGTGGTGGCTCACTCCTGTAATCCCAGTATTTTGGGAGGCTGAGGCGGGCGGATCACGAGGTCAGAAGATAGAGACCATCCTGGCTAACACGGTGAAACCCTGTCTGTACTAAAAATACAAAAAATCAGCCGGGCGTGGTGGCGGGCGCTTGTAGTCCCAGCTACTCGGGGAGGCTGAGGCAGGATAATGGTGTGAACCTGGGAGGCGGAGCTTGCAGTGAGCCGAGATCACGCCACAGCACTCCAGCCTGGGAGACAGAGACTCCGTCCCCCGTCCCAAAAAAGAAGCCAGACCAGAGAAACTGCATTTCCAAAGACTGCCAACAGAAAAGAAGGGGGTGTCCGGGGCTAATGGCTTGAGCTTGAGAGTGGTGTGGGATGCTGGGGCATGGAACTTCCTGTAGCCCTGCTCCCTGACCTGGGGCACTGTGGTCAGGTGCTGCTCCTCCCCTCTTCTCAGCTGTGTTTCCCTCCTCCATCCACCCAGCTCATCCCCAGCCTCAACTTCCACTTCTACTCTTCTTTTTTTTTTTTGAGACGGAGTCTTGCTCTGCCGCCCAGGCTGGAGTGCAGTGGCCAGATCTCAGCTCCCTGCAAGCTTCGCCTCCCGGGTTCACGCCATTCTCCTGCCTCAGCCTCCCGAGTAGCTGGGACTACAGGCACCCACCTCGTCACCCACCTAGTTTTTTTGTATTTTTTAGTAGAGACGGGGTTTCACCGTATTAGCCAGGATGGTCTCGATCTCCTGACCTCGTGATCCACCTGTCTCGGCCTCCCAAAGTGCTGGGATTACAGGCTTGAGCCACCGCGCCCGGCCCCACTTCTACTCTTCTGATGCCCAGGGTGTATGTAGCCCCAGTGAACACCTGCCCAGAGCGCAGCTGTCTTCCAGGTGCACACCCACATGTCCAAAGATCAATTATTTCCCTCTCCTGTCATGGCCTCTGTGACATCCACTAGTCACGATGGCTGTGACATCCACTAGTGCCTCAGCCAGATCCATGACTCAACCTGGACCCCTTCCTGTCCCTTCCAAGATTTTTCACCACTACCCTTGCCATGCCTGCATGAGACTGTGGCCTCCTAGAGGGCCCTTAGATGCCCCTCTCACCTCCTCCCTACTACTCGGTGCACACCACGCAGCAGCCAGGCTGAACTTTCACACCAGGCATCCTCAGAGCCTGCAGCCCCTGCTTCTACCCTCAGGAATTCTCCCAACCGGGCCTGTGAGGGTGTCCACACATTCCTCCCAATCCTAATGGCTGCCACTCCCACCACCCTCTGCCTAGCCCTCACCTTCCCTTCCTGTGCGTACATTCCTCAAATTCACAGTGCTCTCACGAGCAGCACTGGAGGGTCAGCCTTTCTTTCCAATGTCCTGGGCCACCCATTGACCACAGGCAGAGCTTTCCCTCTTCTCCCCTGGCCCCTGCTGTGCTAGTGCTGCTGTGTGTGGGATGGGAGACTCACCTCTTCTCCATCCTGGGCAGGTGCCGGGCCCAGCTCTCCCCTGGATCTTCAGTACTAGAAGCAGCAGGCTGTTGGAATATTCTGGTTGAAGCCAGGCATGGTAGCTGGAGCCTGTAGTCCCAGCTACTTGGGAGGCTGAGGCAGGAGGATCTCCTGAGCCCAGGAGTTAGAGTTTGCAGTGAGCACTAATGATAACACTGCACTCCAGCCTGGGTGACTAAGTGAAACCCTGTCTCTAAATGTACACAGACACACGCACACACACAAATAAATTTTGGTTGAGCAAATGAGAAAGAAACTTGTCTCAAGAGATGGACATGGGCACGAGGCTTCCTGATCTCAAAAATGGCCAGAACCCCTACCAGCCTCCCATCTCTGCTTCAATCTAACCCCTACCAGCCTCCCATCTCTGCTTCAATCTGCCTTATGGGGGGACAGGGTTAATGACTTGATGGGGCCAACATCCCTTCCCTCATAAACCAGGCTGCTGGCTTCCGGCCTTTCTGGTCAATGCGAGCCCATCCAGGCCAACCTTGAGATTTGCCTCCTAGGGAGAAAACGTGTTCTTCTTGGTGACCAACTTCCTTGTGACACCAGCCCAAGTTCAGGGCAGATGCCCAGAGGTGAGTTTGTCCAGGATCCTCCCAGCAGGCCCCTCGTTCCTCCACCAGCCCCAGGTGGCCACCCGTGTTTCCCTTTCCCCTTCCCAGGTGGCGAAAGGCTCAGCATGTGCTTAGTGTCCCCCAGGCACTGGGCTACATCTTTGTGTGAGTTATTTCTTTCAGTCTTCATGTATCCCCTGTCTGGTAGGAAGTCCTGTGATCCGCATTTCAGAGGAGAAGACTGAGGCTCGGTGAGGTTGAGTCACTTTCTTAAGGCCTCCCAGGCCGGGCGCGGTGGCTCAAGCCTGTAATCCCAGCACTTTGGGAGGCTGAGACGGGTGGATCACGAGGTCAGGAGATCGAGACCATCCTGGCGAACACGGTGAAACCCCGTCTCTACTAAAAAAATACAAAAAAAAAAAAAAAACTAGCCGGGCGAGGTGGCGGGCGCCTGTAGTCCCAGCTACTCGGGAGGCTGAGGCAGGAGAATGGCGTAAACCCGGGAGGCGGAGCTTGCAGTGAGCCGAGATCGCACCACTGCACTCCAACCTGGGCAACAGCGAAACTCTGTCTCAAAAAAAAAAAAAAAAAAAGGCCTCCCAGCCTGTGGGTGACAGTACCCTGAGCTCTGGGCAGCAACAGTTCCCATGAGGTGCCCAGACCCTCCTCATCCTGGTCCTGCCTCTGGGTACTCTCCAGGTTGTTACTGTGACACCCAGAGCTGGGCACATGCTCAGGGAGGCTCTAATAGCAAGAGCCAAGCTGGAATATCACCTCTCCTTCTCTGTGCTCAGCCTCTATTAGTATGTCCTGAAGCAGCTTTCATCTTTGTGAGCCAACATAGCACACTCTTGCTCATGGTGAATTCAGGGTTGCTTATGATTTCTGGATAGTTTTGTTTTGTTTTTGAGACGGAGTCTTGCTTTGTCACCCAGGCTGGAGTGAAGTGACGCGATCTCGGCTCACTGCAAGCTCCGCCTCCCAGGTTCACACCATTTTCTTGCCTCAGCCTCCCGAGTAGCTGGTACTACAGGCGCCCGCTACCACGCCCAGATAATTTTTTTTTTTTTTGTATTTTTAGTGGAAACGGGGTTTCACCGTGTTAGCCAGGATGGTCTCGATCTCCTGACCCCGTGATCCGCCTGCCTCGGCCTCCCAAAGTGCTGGGATTACAGGCGTGAGCCCTGATTTCTGGATAGTTTTTACATCAACCATGGTCAAACCAGAGTCCCCCACCTTGTTCTTCGTTTCTGATCCAGAAATACTGATTCTCCCCCTGACATTTCACCTTTACCCCTTGCCTGGAGATGTCCCTGGGATCCTGCATCTGTCACAGAGCACGCTCATTCTCTCCAGCTGCGAATTTTGTTTGAACTATTGAGACTCAGGACATAGTCCCAAAAGTTTACTTCCACAGTGACATCTTTCTTTAAACAAGTCCAACATTTACCTGCCTCCTGGGCTGGAGGGTCATTGTGCAGACACCTGTTCCCTGAGCCCTGCTGGTTAGTCCTAGCACAGTTGCTGGAGACATTCCATGTCTGTAGTTGGAAATATGCACAAAGGATTGCTTACTCTTTTTTTTTTTTTTTTTTGAGATGGAGTCTCGCTCTTGTCCCCCAGGCTGGAGTTCAATGGCCCGATCTTGGCTCACTGCAACCTCCGCCTCTCGGGTTCAAGCAATTCTCCTGCTCAGCCTCCTGAGTAGCTGGGATTACAGGTGCCCACCACCACGCCCAGCTAATTTATGTATTTTAAGTACAGACAGGGTTTCACTTTGTTAGCCAGGCTGGTCTTGAACTCCTGGCCTCAGGTGATCTGCCCGCCTCAGCCTCCCAAAGTGCTGGGATTACAGGCATGAGCCTGCCGAGACCAGCTTGGTCGGGGAGACCCTAACCCAGCAGCACTAGAGAAATTAAAGACACACACAGAAATACAGAGGTGTGGAGTGGGAAATCAGGGGTATCACAGCCTTCAGAGCTGAGAGCCTTGAACAGATTTACCTACATATTTATTGACAGCAAGCCAGTGATAAGCAGTTTCTGTAGGTTATAGATTAACTAAAAGTATTCCTAATGGGAAACAAAAGGGTGGACCAAAATAAAGGGATGGGCGCTGGCGAGTTACCTGCAGCGGGAGCGTGTCCTTAAGGCACAGATCGCTCATGCTATTCTTTGTGGTTTAAGAAGCCTTTAAGCGGTTTTCCACCCTGGGTGGACCAGGTGTTCCTTGCCCTCATTCTGGTAAACCCACAACCTTCCAGCGTGGGCATCATGGCCATCACGAACATGTCACAGTGCTGCAGAGATTTTGTTTATGGCCAGTTTTGGACCACTTTATAACCAGATTTTGGGGGCCTATTCCCAACATGAGCCACTGCGCCCAGCAGGATGTGCTTACTCTTAGTGAACCCATACAATGTCCTTCCCTTTCTTAATGCTCAGGTGTCTATTTAATATTCAGTTTGTAGACTGTTCTGAAATTTGGCTGGATCCGTGGGTCTGTGTTTTTCAGAATCTGTGCAATTCCTCTTTGTCTGCAAGCACATTTCTGGCTCTTCCCATGAAGCATCAGGGCTGGGTTGTAATTATCAGATCTGACAACCTGGCTTTCCCAGAAGACCAGAGTTCTGCCAGCTCCTCTCGGGATCCTGGCCCCTGATCCTTCGCGAACATGCGCCGTGCTCCTTTAGTGTCACCTCCCTCAGCAGACACCGCTGAGCCTCCCCACTGGGCCAGGGGGCTAGCTATGCTGAATTCACAAAACTCCATCTCCCATACCTCAAGGACCACCTGCGTGGACAGCCCAGCCAAGGTGGCAGGTCCTATGATGGGACAGAGGCTGTAGCTGAGGGACCCAGGGCTGCACTTGAGCAGAATCTTTTTTTTTTTTTTTTTTTTTGAGATGGAGTCTCACTCTGTCACCCAGGCTGGAGTGCCGAGGCATGATCTCGGCTCACTGCAACCTCCACCTCCTGGGTTCAAGCGATTCTCCTGCCTCAGTCGCCCAAGTAGGCGGGACTACAGGCACAAGCCACCACACTCGGATAATTTTTGTATTTTTAATAGAGACAGGGTTTCGCCATGGTGGCCAGGCCGGTCTCGAACTCCTGACCTCAGGTAATCTACCCACCTCAACTTCCCAAAGTGTTGGGATTACAGGCATGAGCCACCGTGTCCGGCTGAGCAGAATCTTAAAAAAGGGTGAGGAGAAGCTGGTGAGCAGGTGGATTTGGCTGGAGCAGGTGTCCACCAGAGGGGGCTTTGTGGGCAAAGGCGCTGAGCTATGTAAGGTGAGGTGCCTTTAGGGCTACCTGCCACTGAGTGGAGCTGAAGTGAATATTTGAACTGGGGTGGGAAGAAGGTAGTTCAGGATTTCAGGGGCCCCTGTAAGCCCCACTATGGAGCCAAACTGTTTTTGTTTGTTTTCTTTTTTTCTTTTCTTTTCTTTTTTTTTTTTTTTTTTTTTGAGACACGGTCTTGCTCTGTCACCCAGGCTAGAATACAGTGGTGTGATCACAGCTCACTGCCTCCTTGACATCTTGGGCTTAAGCAATTTTTTTTGCCTCAGCCTTCTGAGTTGCTGGCACTATATAGGTGGGAGTGACCATACTCAGCTAATTGTTAAACTTTTTTTTTTTTTTTCCTGTAGCGATGAGGTCTTGCTTTGTTGCCCAGGCAGGTCTCGAATTCCTGGGCTCAGGCAATCCACCCGCCTTGGACTCTCAAAGTGCTAGGATTACAGGCATGAGCCACCGTGCCTGACAGGAGCTAAACTTGATGAGAGGAGCAGAAGAGAGCCACACATGGGCTCAGAGGCAGGGTGCTCAATCTCCTGCACATTGTGGGATGCACCACTTGGGCTGCTGGGGGTAGGTGGATAAGGGTAGGGGGAGACGTGGGGGCCCCATTGGTGGTCACTGTGGGGTCTAGTTGGAGGAGACCGTAGCCCAGCTGGGGTGGAGAGGAGAGGCAGACACAGGACATAGGTAGGGACAAAGAAGCACAGCATGTGGCTCTGCTCCGCCCTCCACCCAATCATGACGGCCCTGTCTTTCAGAAATTCCCACTGCCTCATTCTGGCTTCTCGGAGGCCCTCAGCCTTCCTTGAGCTCCTGGTACTGCTGTTCCTCCTGCTGCCACTGAGCTGAGTGCCCTGGGCAGCAGTGTCCATCCTCAGCTGGGGCAGAACCGTGCCTGGGAGAGTGCCTGGTGCTCAAGGGTGCCTTCCTCTCTTGGGTCTGGGACCCCAGAAAGCTCGCCTGTCCTCTCCTTCTGCCAGAGCCCCATAGTCCTGTGCCTCTGTGCAGACATTAATGTCCCCAGGTTACAGAAGAGCGAGCAGAAAGGATTAGCCTGTGGCCTCTCAGCAAGGGTGTGGGGTCCTGCTTTAATACCCAAGCCCCTGACTCCAGGGCCCTGATCTTTGTCAGTTGTGCCCCCATTCCGGGCATCAAAAACTTACCCTCCCAAGATATATTCACCTTCCCTGATCTGTCATCCAGATTGGACCAGAGGAGCTAGACCTGGAAGAATCACTTCCGTGTCCACCACGGACAGAACTGTCAGGAGGGAAGGGCAGGGCGCGTTGTCTCACACCTTTAATCGCAGCACGCTGGAAGGCTGAGACAGTAGGATTGCTTGATGCCAGGAGTTTAAAACCAGCCTGGTCAACATAGCAAGACTCCATCTCTACAAAAAAAAAAAAAAAAAAAAAAAAACTAAAAAATCAGCCAGGCACAGTGGTGTGTGTTTGTAGTTCCAGCTACTGGAAAAACTGAGGTGAGAGGATTGCTTAAGCCCAGGAGGGCGAGGCTATAGTGAGCCACGTTCATACCGCTGCACTCCAGCCTGGGCAACAGAGTGAGACTGAATCACTAAAAATAAATTTTTTTAAAAAGGAGGAAAGGGGTCTCCCTTTGTCTTTGAAATACAGCATTGTACCCTCATCTGGCCAGGGTGTTGCTCTGCTCCCTCCTCTGACCTCCTTTTATTTGCACCCTCCAGCTTTCCTGTGTGGGCCCAGACTCAGGGTACTCTGGTGGGGGGGTGGTGAGGAGGTTTAAGGTGGGAAGGGGGCCTGTCCTTCCCACCTTGAATCTCCCTGCCTTTGAGACTGGGCTGTGGAGGGGAGACATCCCCTGTGCCATCGGTGACTGCTCTCTTGCCCACCTCAGCACCCATCCGTCCCACTGGCTAACTGCTGGGTCGACGAGGACTGCCCCGAAGGGGAGAGAGGCACGCACAGCCACGGTAACTGTGGGCTCTGTCTTCCAGTGCCCTCAGCAGGGTGGGGGCTGGGCTGGGATCCTGGGTGGCTCCTGAGTGCAGGCCCCATTCGCCTCTGTCCCTGCATCTCTCTTTCTGCCAACAACCCCTTGGCTGACGCCTTCCCCAGCCCTGTGGAGATTTGAAGGTCTGGAGTTCATCTTTTATTTTCTAGGCGTGAAAACAGGCCGATGTGTGGTGTTCAATGGGACCCACAGGACCTGTGAGATCTGGAGTTGGTGCCCGGTGGAGAGTGGCGTTGTGCCCTCGTAAGTGTCCCCACAATCCCCCACCCCCACCGGCGCAGGGCCCCAGGCCTGGCAGAGGCTGTCACCTCCCTTCCACCTGCAGGAGGCCCCTGCTGGCCCAGGCCCAGAACTTCACACTGTTCATCAAAAACACAGTCACCTTCAGCAAGTTCAACTTCTCTAAGTAAGCAGAGTGGGTCTCATCTGCCCCAAGACCCTCCTTGTCTCCTACCTCGTCTGACCTCCCCCACCCCTCCCAGGTCGAATGCCTTGGAGACCTGGGACCCCACCTATTTTAAGTACTGCCGCTATGAACCACAACTCAGCCCCTACTGTCCCGTGTTCCGCATTGGGGACCTCGTGGCCGAGGCTGGAGGGAACTTCGAGGACCTGGCGTTGCTGGTGGGTCCCAAGTTGGGGGCAAGGTTCCTGGAGGGCTCTGGGAGAGGGTCCCGGGCCCACCCACCAGTGGAACAGCTGTGTGCTATGTGCAGGGTGGCTCTGTGGGCATCAGGGTTCACTGGGATTGTGACCTGGACACTGGGGACTCCGGCTGCCAGACTCACTACTCCTTCCAGCTGCAGGAGAGAAGCTACAACTTCAGGTGAGGCCCCACTGCTCCCAGTGCCCAACTGCTGTGCCCATCGCCCTCTCCCTGTGGCGGTCAGGACAGACCACACCCAGGCCCAGCCCTCTGGATATTCCACTGGTGTGCGAGGGGCTCCCAGGAGCACGAGAGAGCTGTTCTCAACCCCACATCCTCCAGCACAGGCTCCATCCTGCTCCCCCAAGTCCTGAGCCCTCCACCCCATCTGTCCCGGGCCCCTGCCCAGCTCAGGCTCCTCACTGTCAGCCCTTCCTCCACCCTACCCTGCCTCTAGTATCTCCCCTCCACAGCAATGGGGTGTTTGCTTTTTACTTTCCCCCTTCTTCCTTTCAGCTTTTTTTTTTTTTTTTTGAGACGGAGTCTTGCTCTGTCGCCCGAGCTGGAGTGCAGTGGCCAGATCTCAGCTCACTGCAAGCTCCGCCTCCCGGGTTTACGCCATTCTCCTGCCTCAGCCTCCGGAGTAGCTGGGACTACAGGCGCCCGCCACCTCGCCCGGCCTTTTTTTTTTTTTTTTAAGACAGAATCTCATTCTGTCACCCAGGCTGGAGTGCAGTGGCCCGATCTTGGCTCACTGTAACCTCTGCTTCCCGGGTTCAACCGATTATCCTCCCTCAGCCTCTGAGTAGCTGGAATTACAGGCACCCGCCACCACTCCTAGCTAATTTTTATATTTTGGTAGAGATGGGTTTTCACGATGTTGGCCAGGCTGGTCTCAAACCCCTGACCTCAGGTGATCCACCCACCTTAGCCTCCCAAAGGGCTAGGATTACAGATGTAAGCCACCGTGCCTGGCCTCCCTTCAGCTTTTACCTAAACATTTTTTTAAAAAACTCTAGACAAGGCCGGGCGCGGTGGCTCAAGCCTGTAATCCCAGCACTTTGGGAGGCCGAGATGGGCGGATCACGAGGTCAGGAGATCAAGACCATCCTGGCTAACACAGTGAAACCCCGTCTCTACTAAAAAATACAAAAAAAACTAGCCGGGCGAGGTGGCGGGCGCCTGTAGTCCCAGCTACTCGGGAGGCTGAGGCAGGAGAATGGCGTGAACTCGGGAGGCGGAGCTTGCAGTGAGCTGAGATCCGGCCACTGCACTCCAGCCTGGGCGACAGAGAGAGACTCCGTCTCAAAAAAAAAAAAAAAAAAAAAAAAAAAACTCTAGGCAAACTTAAGATTAGTACCATGAACACCCATATACCTTCATCTGGGCTTATCAGTTTTTATGTTACCATCTGGCCACATTTTCTTTCTCCCTGTCTGGAGTGAACTGGATATGTTTAGATTTCAAACGGAACTGTTTGAAAGTAGGTGGCAGACATCCGGACACTCACCTTTTTCAACATTGTCCTGAGAACAGGGACCTTCCCCATGTAGCCACTGTCTTATTGTTGCACTCAAGAAATTGACTTTTGGGTGCAGTGGCTCATGCCTGTAATCCCAACACTTTGGGAGGCTGAGGCGGGAGGATCACCTGAGCCCAGGAGTTTGAGACCAACCTGGGCAATATAAGGGGACCCCCATGTCTACAAAAAATACTTCTAAAATTAGCTGGGCCTGATGGCAGATGCCTATGGTCCCAGCTACTCAGGAGGCTGAGGTGGGAGGATCATTTGAGCCCAGAAGACTGAGGCTGCAGTGAGCCATGATCATGCCACTGCATTCCAGTCTGATGACAGAGTGAGATGCCATAAAAGAAAGAAAAGAGAGAAAGAAAGACATTTAGCAAGAGTAAATCTTTTTTAATTTTTTTTTTTTTTTGAGACGGAGTCTCGCTGCGTCGCCCAGGCTGGAGTGCAGTGGCGCGATCTCGGCTCAATGCAAGCTCCGCCTCCCGGGTTTACGCCATTCTCCTGCCTCAGCCTCCCGAGTAGCTGGGACTACAGGCGCCCGCCATCTTGCCCGGCTAGTTTTTTGTATTTTTTAATAGAGACGGGGTTTCACCGTGTAGGCCAGGATGGTCTTGATCTCCTGACCCCGTGATCCACCCGTCTTGGCCTCCCAAAGTGCTGGGATTACAGGCTTGAGCCACCGCGCCCGGCCATCTTTTTTAATTTTTAAAAAACAATATAGAAACGGAGTCTCACTATGTTGACCAGGCTGGTCTTGAACTCCTGGCCTCAAGTGATCAGTTTCCTACCTCAGCCTTTCAAAGTATTGAGATTACAGGTGTGACCCACCTTCCTGGCTGGCAGAATAAATCTATTACTTAATACTCCCCAGCTGTGCCAACAGTGATCCTAAACCTTTGTACTTTCCAATCTAGGATGCACTCAAGAATTTTCTTTTTTTTTGAGATGGAGTCTCACTCTTGTCACCCAGGCTGGAGTGCAATGGCATGATCTCGGCTCACTGCAACCTCTGCCTCCCAGGTTCAAGCAATTCTCTTGCCTCACCCTCCCAAGTAGCTGGGATTACAGGCATCCACCACCATGCGCGGCTAATTTTTGTATTTTTGTAGAGATGGGGTTTTACCACGTTGGTCTCGAACTCCTGACCTCAGGTGATCCACCTGCCTTGGCCTCCCAAAATGCTGGGATTATAGGTGTGAGCCACTGCACCTGGCCTTTTTTTTTTTTTTTTTTTTTTTTTTTTT
>NC_045452.1:0-22897 GCF_002776525.5 Piliocolobus tephrosceles | reverse complement strand
CCTTTTTTTTTTTTTTTTTTTTTTTTTTTTTTTGAGACAGAGTCTCACTCTATTGCCAGGCTGCAGTGCAGTGGTGCAATCTCGGCTCACTGCAACCTCCACCTCCCAGATTCAAGCAATTCTCCTGCCTCAGCCTCCCGAGTAGCTGGGACTACAGGTGCGTGCCACCATTCCCGGCTGATTTTTGTATTTGTAGTAGAGACGGGGTTTCTCCATGTTGGCCAGGATGGTCTCGATCTCTTGACCTCATGATCCACCTGCCTTGGCCTCCCAAAGTGCTGGGATTACAGGCGTGAGCCACCACGCCTGGCCTTTATTTATTTATTTTTAATTTTTTTCTTTTCTTTTTCTTTTTTTTTTGAGACGGAGTCTCGCTCTGTCGCCCAGGCTGGAGTGCAGTGGCTGGATCTCAGCTCACTGCAAGCTCCGCCTCCCGGGTTTACGCCATTCTCTGGCCTCAGCCTCCCGAGTAGCTGGGACTACAGGCGCCCGCCACCTCGCCCGGCTAGTTTTTTTGTATTTTTTAGTAGAGACGGGGTTTCACTGTGTTAGCCAGGATGGTCTTGATCTCCTGACCTCGTGATCTGCCCGTCTCGGCCTCCCAAAGTGCTGGGATTACAGGCTTGAGCCACCGCGCCCGGCCTTAATTTTTTTTTTTTTGAGACGGAGTTTTCACTTTCTTGGCGTCCAGGCTAGAGTGCAATGGCACGATCTTGGCTCACTGCAACCTCTGCCTCCCAAGTTCCAGTCTCAGTCTCCGGAGTAGCTGGGATTACAGGTGTGTGCCACAATGCCTGGCTAATTTTTGTATTTTTAGTAGAGATGGGGTTTTGCCATGTTGGTCAGGCTGGTCTCGAACTTCTGACCTCAGGTGATCTACACACTTCGGCCTCCCAAAGTGCTGGGATTACAGGCATGAGCCACCATGCCTGGCTTTTTTTTTTTTTTTTAGTTGAAATTTTGCTCTTGTTGGTGTCAGGTTGGAGTGCAGTGGCCTGATCTCGGCTCACTGCAATCTTTGCCTCCTGGGTTCAAGCAATTCTCCTGCCTCAGCATTTCAAGTAGCTGTGATTACAGGTGCATGCCACCACACCCAGCTAATTTTTGTGTTTTTAGTAGATATGGGGTTTCACCGTGTTGGTCAGGCTAGTCTCGAACTCCTGACCTCAAGTGACCCACCTGCCTCAGCCTCCCAAAGTGCTGGGATTACAGGCATGAGCCACCGCACCTGGCCTCAAGGTTCTTAAATTGCATTTATTGTCATGTCTTTAAGTCTTCTAAGCAGATTTATTGGATCCTTCTGCCACTGAGTGTCACCTCGTCATGCAAGTGGGCACACCACGGCCACCAGGCCTGGGGATGATACCTCTCAACACAGCTCACTGCATCCTGTCTGGTCTGGCTTCCCCAACCTCCCGAGCCCTTTGAAACCATGCAGGGCTGGCTCCCACCCACATCCTGTTCCCCCCACCTCTGTGCTGGCAAACCATCTGTGTGCATGTTCCTCCAGGCCCAGTCTCATGTCCCCTCCAGGAAGCCTACCCCAGTTCCCAGGGAAGAGTGAGTTCCCATCTCTGGAATCCCTCAGCCTGGAGCCTGCTCCTTCAATCCCCGCTGCTGGGTCTGTTTAGGGACTCCTCTGTCTCCTATCCCCTCAGCAGGCAGGGAACTTCTGAGGGACAGGTCTTGGTTTGCTTTTTCTGTTTTCTCACCAATGACACAGGACTGAGACCCAGGACTCAGGCTTGGGCTAGGGTTTACAGTCAATGGATAAGTTGGACAGAGGCCTGGCAGGGCCAGCCCCACCTGTGTGTGGGCAAAGCAGGCCACCAGAGCCCTCTTTCCTGCCCGCAGGACAGCCACTTACTGGTGGGAGCAACCGGGTGTGGAGGCCCGCACCCTGCTCAAACTCTACGGAATCCGCTTCGACATCCTCGTCACCGGGCAGGTAGGCACAGGTAGGGGTCAGGCTGGGGATGGGAGGCGGCAAAGCAGACAGGGCTGGAGGAGGCATGAGGCCGACAGTCGTGGGCTGAGAGGTTCAGCTCAGATCTCTCTCAGGCAGGGAAGTTCGGGCTCATCCCCATGGCCGTCACACTGGGCACCGGGGCAGCTTGGCTGGGCGTGGTGAGTGCAAGCACTGTGGGCACCTGCGGGCTGCGGTGAGTGCCGCTGACCAGGGTGTGTCCAACGCATGCTGGAGGCTCTGGTGCCTGCACATTGAATCTCGGGGTGCAGGGGGGGAAGTGGCAGGAGAGCAGGCTCGGGGGCTGGAACATGGGTTGGCCCTGCCTCTCCCAGGTCACCTTTATCTGTGACCTGCTGCTGCTGTATGTGGATAGAGAAGCCCATTTCTACTGGAGGACAAAGTATGAGGAGGTGAGCTGAGATGCTCTGCTTGGACTCTGGGTTCTGCCACACTTAGAAAGAAGTTGGCTGGATCCCTGACCTGCTGTCCTCGTCTGCAGGCAAAGGCCCCGAAGGCAACCGCCAACTCTGTGTGGAGTGAGCTGGCCCTTGCATCCCAAGCACGACTGGCCAAGTGCCTTAGGCAGATCTCAGCACCTGCACCCACGGCCACTGCTGCTGAGAGTCAGACACAGACACCAGGATGGCCCTGTCCAAGTTCTGACGCCCACTTGCCAGCCCATTCCTGAAGCCCGTAGTAGCCATTCCCTGCTGTTGAGAGTTGGGGGCTGGGGAGGGTGGGGCCCTGCCTGGGGATCTCAAGGATGAGGCCCCAGCATGGAGGATTGGGGGTAGAATTCTACCCTTGAACCCCAGCAGACAGTCCCTCCCCTGACTCCTGCCTTAGCAGGATGCTTCCTCGGGGAACCACAGAAGTCAGCCACAGAAGTCATACTTAGGAAGCTGTCTGAGCGCAGCTGCTCGAGGGAGGCCCTGACTCTGATCCCAGGCTGGGTGGAGTGGCTGGAAGGAATGGTTCCAAACAACAACACCGAGATCTCCCTCAGGCTGGCTGGGTTTTGCAGCTGGAATTCTCCTCTTGGTCCCAGGGCGGGGCAGGGAATTCTAATTGTCCACCCCAGGGAGGCAAGGGGCTGCTTTCCATTGTGGATACCTGGAGATCAGGGCATGCTGTGGAGGGCCAGGGGTGGGGCTGAGGCTGGGCTGACGTCTGGAATCATCTGCCACCTGCAGCCTCAGTAAAATGCCTGGGGTCCCTGCTGCCTCTCAATCCCCAGAGCCATGTCCATCGGGAGCTGGGCTCTGAAGGGCTAGGGTGGGAGAGTGTGGCCCCTGAGGCCTGGGTATCCAAGGAGGGGCACATGCACCTGATTCTCCTTGGGGCCCAGAGAAAGCTGATGTCTTGGCTGGAGAAAGTCGCGGAGTAAAGCCAGCAAAGCCACCCTCTTCCTGTGTAATCCTTACAGGCAGGACTGGAAAGTTGGGGGGCATCTATGGTAGGCATGGCACAGCCATGGGGAGCCAGTGGGGCAGTGCAGGGTGGACTTGGGGACCCTACCCCCGAAGACTGAGGCCCTGCAGCTACCAGGTGGGCTAAAAGGTCACTGGAACAGTTACCTGTTCCACTTGTGCCTGGACACTTGTGCACCCATGTCAGAGCCTGAGGGCCACACTCTTTCACCTCACAGCCCTTGAAGAGTGGACAAAGACAGCAAGAGGGCCTCAGCCCGGGCCTGAGCTCAGAAGCAGCTGCCGCCGCAGTCTGCACACAGGCGTGCACCCCGGGGTAGTGCCTGCAGGGACGTGTGTGTCCCTGTGGGTGTGCCTGTGCCGGGCAGGCCTCAGGCGCATGCCATCCTCTGAACCCTGCTACCCTGTCTAGGAAGCCTCCTTGGGGCCCCAGCTCCGCTCCCTGGATCTGCCACCTAGCAGATGTGGGGAGCCTGACCCCAGACCTGTCATGGAACCCTCCTTGCCTGGTGTGTGTGACTCCCCTCTTAGCTGGGCACCTGGATCCAGGCCCACCTGTGTCACTGACTCAGGGTGGTCCCAGGACTGGCACCTACTCTTTGGAGAGCCCCAGCATCTTTGATGTGAATTGGAGACAACTGCCTGGTTCCATGGGGCAGGTGAAGACTCGGTGCCATAAAGAATGTCACAGTGGATATGCCAGCAGGCCACATGGCTGGCCAAGCAATTATTATTATGGATCCCTTGGGCTGTGGGCCTTCCCATCCACTCCACCACACCTGCCCAGGTAGCTGGAGCTGATCATAAACAAGAAGGCTCTGGGCAGAGTCCGCGGCACCAGCATCGGCCAAGGCCCACTCCTGAAGACCTGAAGCTCAGCTCCTGGACAAAGTCCTAAGGTCCTGAGGACGCCCCAGCCTGCGCAGGCCTGCAAACCCAGGCCGCCCACAACAGAAGGGGCTCCCAGCTTGTCCGGCCTCTCTGGCCTCCCAAGCAGGTGTGGGAGAGCGGGGCAAGTGTGGGCTGACCAGCTACTCCATATGGCTGGGGTCCTGTGCTGGCGCCTGGCTAGGGGGCTGCACAGCCTGCACTGTCTCCTCCAGGCTGCCCCTAGGGAATACCACGTAGTGCGTGGAGTTTGGCCCTGGCAGCTCCCGCTGGTTCTCCTTGCTGTGCCGGATACCGTAGCCGAAATACACTGCGAGTCCTAGACAGGGCAGGAGGCAGGGCATGAGCCTGAGGTACAGATTTCAGCCCTTCCTGTCCTTTTTGCCCTCCTCCTGAACCCAGTCCCAGCCTGGCCCCCACTCACCCATCAGCAGCCAGATGGAGAAGCGCATCCAGGTCAGATAGCTCAGCTTCAGCATGAGGCAGATGTTGAGGAGGATGCTCAGGGCTGGAATCAGGGGAACCATGGGGATCTGGGGAGGCAGGGACAGGGCAGGGCTGGACTGGGTTGCAGGAAAGATCTGCCAGCCCAGGGCCCACTTTCTCTGGAATCCATACAGCCTTTCTCCCTCTCGGGAGGTTGTGGAGACGTGCTCACTCACCAAGCAGAAAGGGGTGCGGGATGGGTGTGCCGTCCTCCCCAGCCCTGTGAGTCTTGTTCATTCTGGGATGGCCGTGGGGGAAGGGGAGGCAGCTGCCTGGGCAGAGCACGAGTGGGTGCTGGCTGGGGAAGGTACCTGAAACAAGTCTTCCCGATACTGTTGCTGGTGAGCCCCCAGGACGAGGAGGCTGAGCAGAAACACGACACTGGTGAGCAGGAGCAGCAGGATGTAACCCCAGTGTGGGAGGTGCAGGGTCGAGTTCCCAAAGACGAGCACGCAGCCTATGGTGATGGCTGAGGCCAACATAACGCCAAGCGCCCAAGTCACCACTGCTCCAGGGCTGTACCCATCCAAGAAGCCCAGGTAGGGCCTCAGGGCTGGCTGCAGCTCCCCCGGCTCAGGGAGGGAGGCGTGCGTAGTGCCCACTAGCTGTAGGTGGTCTGAGAAGGAGCTATGCTGCTTGCTCAGGGGGCCAGGGCTGGCTGGGCCTGGGGAGCTGGGCGGGGAAGACTTCTGGAAGCGCAGCACAATGATGCTGGTGGCCACGAAGGTGTAGGCCAGGAGTGTGCCAAGGGACAGGAACTGAACCAGCGACTCCAGGTCCAGCAGCAGTGCCAGGAAGGCTGTGAGAAGCCCGAACGCCAGGGTGCCTGCCACAGGCACCTGTGTCCGGGGATGCACACGGGCAAACACCTGGAAGAAGAGCCCATCGGCGGCCATGGCGTAGACGATGCGTGGCAGGGAGAAGAGGAGGCTGAGCAGGACAGTGTTCATGGCTGTAGCAGAGAGAGTGGGGAGGGTCAACATGGCGGAGAAGCCCACCAGGGGCCTCTGCTGGGGGTCGGTGCACGGGTGGTTCCTTAGGAACATGGGCATGAGCTTGTCTGGGCTCTCAGAGTAAGCATGAGTGTGTGTAGGAGTAATAGATTGTCAGCGCTCTGCCCAAGAACCGGACATCTGGGATAGGTCACAGGCCCACTGGAGCATCTGATGAGAGCTGAGTCCGTCTGCCTAGGAAATAATCTATAAGGACATGCCCAGCACTAATATGCTATGGACCATGTGTGGGGAGGTCCCTTCCAAAAAGTTTCTAAAGAAATTTTTTTGAAGTGAAGAGTTTCTAATAATTAGCACTTTCCTTGCCCCATTATGCAACTGGTAAAACAGCCCCAGGTGAAGATGAATCTGAGGACAGAGCTCCCCCTTGCTCTTTTCCCTGCCACCCTGCCCAAGAAGAGTCTCTTACCGCAGATGGAGCCAGCTGCCACGATGAAGCCAGCCCACCTGTAGCCCCGCCGGTAAAAAGCATCTGCGAGCGCTGAGTCGGGGTCCAGGCTGTGCCAGGGCACCATGAGGGTTAGCACGGTGGAGACAAGGATGTAGGCACCAGCTGCAATGGCAAGTGAGATGGCGATGGCCAGAGGCACAGACCGCCGTGGGTTCTGGGCCTCCTCGCTGGAGGCGGCAATGACGTCGAAGCCCACGAAAGCATAGAAGCAGGAGGCAGTGCCAGCCATGACGCCGGAGAAGCCAAAGGGTGCAAAGCCGCCTTCCTCAGCACTCCAGTTGTGAGGCTGGGCCAGGATGAAGCCCAGGATGACAATGAAGAGAATGACAAGCAGGCTGATGGCCGAGAAGGTGTGGTTGAGCCAGGAAGACACGCGGGCTCCACAGGAGACAAAGGCAGAGGCCAGGAGGATGATGCCAGCAGCCAGGAAATCCGGGTAGTGGCCCAGGAGGGGCACCTGCCAGGAACCCACGTGGGTCTCAGTGAAGTTGCGGACGCTGTGACTGAACATAGAGTCCAGGTAGCCACTCCAGGCACGGGCCACGGCAGCACCACCAATGATGTATTCGAGGAGAACATTCCAGCCGATGAGGAAGGCCCACAGCTCGCCCATGGATACGTAGGTGAACAGGTAGGCAGAGCCCGTGCGTGGCACACGTGCCCCGAATTCTGCATAGCATAGGGCTGCCAGCAGGGAGGCCACAGCAGCCACACCGAAGGACAAGAGCACAGCAGGGCCAGCCACGTCCTTGGCCACAGCACCTGTAAGCACATAGAGGCCCGAGCCCACCATGCCACCCACGCCCAGAAGAGTCAGGTCCAGTGTGGACAGGCAGCGCCGCAGTGACGTCTCCATGGTGGAGTCCTCCAGCGGCTTCAGGCGGTTCAGCTTCTGGCATAAGCCAGCCAGGCTGGCCATGCTGGGCAGCCCCCGGGCCATGGCAGGTGGCCGAGAAGAGCACCGAGCCAGCTACTGGAACCTGCTAGGGCCAGAGGGGAATGACAGGATGCCCAGCCAGCCTTCCATCCCTCCTGGTCTGACCACCCCAGTCCTCTCTCCGTCCCTGCCCTGCGGACCTGGACACCCGAACCGGAGGCCTGCTGAAGGGCTGGAATGGGGCAGGTGTCAGAGCCTGTGGTCATAGGAAGCCTGGAAGTCCTGTCTGCATCCCAGGCAGCAGAGGAGGCCTGGTGGGGCCCCACCTACTCACCTGCTCGGTGGGGTGGGGAGGGAGCAGCTCCAGGCGAAGCTGGGAGAGAGACTGGGAACGGCTCAGTGGTGGGGTCCCAGAGCCAGATGAAACCGAGGCTTCCCCAGAGTAGAGCCGGACCGGAACAGGAGCCACGGCTCTGCGTTGGGGCGGGCGTGTCCTAGGCAGCCACCTGCCACAGACAGTGGCGGCCACATACACCCGGCACCCGCCCCCGCCACCGTGACCAGACTGGGGTATCCGCGCGCCGGGCGGAATGCAGGGGAGCCCTGGGCCCGCACACCTCCCCATGCCCAACACGCCGCTGCCGCCAGAGCCAGCTCCGCCGCGCCCCCGTCCCCCCGGACACCTGCGCCTTCGCCTGCTCTTGGGCCTGAGCCCGTCCCCCGTCGCGTCCGCGTCCCCGTCCCCGACCCCGCCCCGGTCCCGGTCCCCGGTAGGATCCGCTGCAACCCACCTGCTGCCGCCGCAGCTGCCTCGGCTCTGAGCTCTGAGCCCGCCCAGTTTGCCGGCGCCTTAGCGCAGGGCCCGCCCCCCCCCCCAGGCCCCCCGCGCGGCCCCACCCTCTGCCACATACCCAGATATTTCACCCTGCCCACCCTGCCCCGACCTCGCAAGGTCATGACGGGAGCTCACCGGGGTCTAGGGAAGCCCTGTGACTGTGACTCACTCACAAATGGAGGTCAGACCACCGGCTAAGTGACTAGCCTAGGTCACTCGGGAGGTTAAGGGCCACGTCTGAAAGTCCGCAGCCCACCCTCTTTCCACTGCAGCCGACACCCTTCTTGATCCCTCACCCCAGTACATGAACCCCACCCAGCTGGGCCCCAGACAGACCCCGCAGCACTGTCATGTGAGCTTCAGGCACAGTGAGTTAAATGAAAACACAGGTTTGTCAGAGTGGCCTGGGGCAGTCCCTGACCTCTAGTCTTACAATGGGGTGGCAGTCAGCCACCCTCACAGGTTGGCAAGAGACTGCAGCCTTTTGAGAGAGTTCTGCGAATTGGGGGAACGCAGGCTGGCTGTTTTGAGCCTGCGCTACCACATCCTGCAAGGGAGCAAGCAGTTTCTGGGACCAACCTCACAGCCATCCTGTAGGGGACTAGACCTCCTCAGACCCCAGTGGTAGCCCCTCCTAGCCTAGGTGCCTCAGGCAGGCCGGGAGGGGCCTTTAGGACCCCAATAACAGATCCACACTTGTGTTTATCAGTGAGAGCCACTGTGTCCTGAGTACTGCATCCCAGCGCCCCACGCCCCAGGCAGGCAGCTATGCACCAACACACCAGACTAATTTTTAAATTTTATTTATTTTAGAGACTGGGTCTCACTATGTCGCCCTGGCTGGTCTCCAACTCTGGGACTCAAGTGCTTTTCTTGCCTTGGCCTCCCAAAAGGCTGTGATGAACCACGGCTCCTGGCCTCCCCAGAAGGCTATACTAGACATGTGTTCAGGCCTATGTGTGGTTTGTGGAATGGGATCTTAGGAGCATCTGCAGCCTATCCAGCTGGGCTGGTGGCAGGATGATGGACTCCCAGACAAGATAGTGCTAATTTGGAACATTCTGCCTCGGCCAGAATGCCAATACCTTCTAATATTTGGCTGGTATTGTCTTGAGGAACTTCTCAGATGGCTCCCACTTCCGGTGGGATGGTAGCTTCCTTACCCCATCCCTGTGTTGCCTGAGCAGACGTCCCTTGTCCTGAAATGTCACCACAAAAGTCTAGGCACTTCAGGCCAGAGGCTTAGGCAATTTTGTAATGGGAGCTCCCCCAAGGCCTTACCAATGACCACCTTATTGCTGGTGTCCAGTGTTTTGGAATGTTGACTTTTTATCTACCTGGAGAAGGTGTGACACCACACCTTCTGCCACAGGCACCAACATACAATGGATATGTGACACTAAGCCGGACTAATGCAGTAAATTGTACATTTTCAAAGATATTTCACTCACTACTGAGTGAGACAGTTACACAGAGCAACCCCACAGTGATGCAGTGAAGATAAACCACCAGGAAACAAAAAGAGGAGGGAATAATTTCTAACTCATTCTACAAGGCCAGAATTACCCTGACACCAAACTCGACAGACATCACAAGAAAAAAAAGTCACAGACCCAAATACCTTATCAATATAGATGTAGAAATCCCCAGCAAAGCACAGTGGACTCTTGAACAACACAGGTTTACTAATACACAGACGTTTTTCAACCAAATGTTGATAAAAAATACAGTATTTGGCTAGGCCCAATGGATCACACTTTGGGAGGCTGAGGTGAGAGGATCGCTTGAACCCAGGAGTTTGAGGCTGCAGTGAGCTATGATCCTGTCACTGCACTCCAGCCTGGGTGGCAAAGCAAGACCCTGTCTCCAAAACTACTAAATAAATAAATTAAAATAAGTGGTGGGCACCTGTAATCGCAGCTACTTGGGAGGCTGAGGCAGGAGAATCACTGGAACCCTGGAGGCAGAGGTTGCAGTGAGCTGAGATGGTGCCATTGTACTCCAGCCTGGGTGACAGAGTGAGACTCCGTCTCAAAAAAAAAAAAAAAAAATTCATATGGAAATGCAAGGGATCCAGAATAGCCAAAATACTTGGGTATTTTGCCTGGGTAACATAGGGAGACCTCACCTCTACGAAAAGGTAAAAAAATTATCTGGGCATGGTGGCATGCGCCTGGATCTCAGCTACTGGGAGTGGGGGGTGGTGTTGAGGTGGGACGATTGCTTGAGCCTGGGAGGTTGAGGTTGCAGTGAGGCATGTTTGTGCCACTATACTCCAGCCTGGGTGATACAGCGAGACCCTGTCTCAAAAAAAAAAAAAAAAAAGAAAAAAGAAAAAGAAAAAGAATTAAAGGCAACATAAATAAATGGAAAGACATCCCATGTTCATAGACTGTAAGATTTTAAATATAAAATGGCAGTATTCCCCAGACTGGTCTACAGATTCAGGAATTGCATAGATTCAGTGCAATTCTATTGAAATCCCAACTGCCTATTTTGCAGAAATCATCAAAATTAATGTGGAAATGCAAAGGATCCAGAATAGCCAAAATACTTTTGAAAAAGATTTGGAGGACTTACAATTCCTGATTTCTAAACTACGAAATGACTGTAATCAAGATTGTGGTGGTGATATAAGAGTAGACACATGGATGAATAGAATAGAATTGATAGTCCACAAATAAACACTTATGTTTTTGGAAAAGTGATTTTTAAAAGTAGACTTTATTAGCTGGGAATGGTGGTACATGCCTGTAGTCCCAGTTACTCAGGAAGCTGAGTTGGGAGGATGGCTTGAACCTAGGAGGCAACATAGCAAGACCCTGTATCTAAAAAAAAAAAAAAAAAAAAAAAGAGTTTTCAGAGCAGTTCTAGGTTCACAGCAATATTAAGCAGAAAGTACAGAGTTCCCATATGCTTCCTCCTTCCACACACGTGTAGCCCCCTCTGCCATTACTGACATCCAGCACCAGAGGGGCATGTTTGTTACAATCGATTAACCTACATTGACACATCATTATCACCCAAAGTTCATAGTTTACATTAGGGTTCACTCTTCCGGTTGTACATTCTGTGGGTTTGGACAAATGTGTAATAACACATATACACACCATTATTCTATCATACAGAGTAGTTTCATTGCCTTAAAAACCCTCTGTGCCCTGCCTATCCCTCCCTGTTAACACCTGGCAACCACCGATCTTTTTCCTGTCTCCATGGTCTAGTCTTATTTTCGCAGAATCTTTTTTGTTTTTGAGATGGAATCTCGCTCTGTCACCCAGGCTGGAGTGCAGTGGTGCGATCTCGGCTCATTGCAAGCTCCGCCTCCCAGGTTCACACCATTCTCCTGCCTCAGCCTCCTGAGTAGCTGGGACTACAGGTGCCCACCACCATACCTGGCTAATTTTTTCTTTTTTTTTTTTGTATTTTTAGTAGAGACGGGGTTTCACTGTGTTAGCCGGGATGGTCTCGATCTCCTGACCTGGTGATCTGACCGCCTCGGCCTCCAAAAGTGCTGGGATTACAAGCGTGAGCCGCCACGCCTGGCCTGCAGAATTTTATGTAGTTGGGATTCTAGAGTATATAGCCTTTTCAGGCTGGCTTCTTCCCCTTAATAATACGCATTTGAGATTCCTCGATGACTTTTCATGGCTGAATAGCTCATTTTAATTTAATTTAATTTTTTTATTTTTGAGACAGAGTCTCGCTCTGTCACCCAGGCTGGAGTGAAATGGCGTAATCTTGGCTCACTGCAGCCTCTGCCTCCTGGGTTCAAGTGATTCTCCTGCCTCCGCCTCCTGAATGACTGGGACTACAGGCATGCGCCATCACACCAGGCTAATTTTTGTATTTTTAGTAGAGAGGGGGTTTTCCCATGTTGGGCAGGCTGGTCTCAAACTCATTTCCTCAAGTGATCCACCTGCTTCAACCTCTCCAATGTGCTGGGATTACAAGCGTGAGCCACCCCACCTGGGCTGTGCTATTTTTTTTTTTTTTTTTTGAGATGGAGTCTCGCTCCGTCGCCCAGGATGGAGTGTAGTGGCGCGATCTCGGCTCACTGCAAGCTCCACCTCCTGGGTTCACACTGTTCTCCTGCCTCAGCCTCCCCAGTAGCTGGGACTACAGACGCCCGCCACCACGCCCGGCTAATTTCTTTGTATTTTTTAATACAGATGGGGTTTCACTGTGTTAGCCAGGATGGTCTTGATCTCCTGACCTCGTGATCCACCCGCCTTGGCCTCCCAAAGTGCTGGGATTACAGGCGTGAGCCACCACGCCCAGCCAGCCTGTGCTATTTCTCAAATGCAGAAATGAAGTTGCCATGTGAAAGATGCAACATTCTTATCTTCAAGAATGAGAAACTGAAATGAGAGAATTCTGTACAAACCTTGTTAAAACACTTATCTTTTAAGCCTCCCCACATAATTTAGTTGCTTCTTCATAACTTATTATTCTTTGTCCAATTCAGTGTATAAGTAACAGACTCTAACTTCTTCTTGGGGTCTTCATATGTCCTTATGAGGGTTCCCAACCCATGTAAAACTTGTACCCAATACATTTGTGGGACTGAGTGTGGTGGCTCACTTCTGTGCTTTGGGAGGCCAAGGGGGGCTTGCTTGAGTCCGGGAGTTCAAGACCAGTCTGGGCAATATAGTGAGACCCCGATTCAACAATTTTTTATTTTTTAATTAGACCGGTGTGGTGGATGGCATGTGCCTGTAGTCCCAGCTTCTCGGGAGGCTGAGGTGGGAGGATAGTTTGAGCCCAGGAGTTTGAGGCTGCAGTGAGTTATGATTTTGCCACTGCACTCCAGCACCCCTTATTTATAAATAAATGTAATGGCTAGCCTTAGAGACTCTGTTAGCAAGATTAGAGAACAGAAATCAGATGTAGAAGAGCATATAAATAAATTTGTGTGCTTTTCTCCTGTTAACCTGTCGTATGTCAATTTAATTCTTGGACCCAGCTGAGACTCTAGGGATGGAAGTGGAGTTTTGCCACCCCTACAGTTTCTGGTGATAAGGACGAGATCCTCTCAAGCCTAAAGATGGGATCCTGGGAGAACAAATAAAAGCAGGCACAGGTAGGAATTCTTACCAAAGTGAACTCTTCTGGATCTCTCTCTGTACTGCCTGGTTGAAAGAGGAGAGTAAAATTTTTCCTTGTCCCTTTCCAAATTCAAACTGGCAGGAGAAAAGCATTGGTAAGAATTGATTCTTTGAGTTATGACTCTTGTGTCAACCTGAAATAATGAGATTCAGAAAATACCAGCTAGGCACGTTGGCTTATGCTTGTAATCCCAGCACTTTGGGAGGCCAAGGTGAAAGGATCACTTGAGCCCGGGAGTTTGAGGCTGCAGTGAGCTATAATTGCATCACTGCATTCCAGTCTGGGTGACAGAGACCTAGTCTCAAAAAAAAAAAAAAAAAAAAGAAAAAAGAAAGGAAATATGATCTTTATTCTAGTTCAAAGCTTGACGATGGACACCCAGGAAACAGCTTCCAAAGGGTTGGGGTCATTGCTCCAAAGTGGGGAAGCTAAGGTAGAAACAGAAACAGTGCCAGCAGGATTGCAACATCTTGTGTACAAATCCAGTATGTTAGATTCGATTAGTACAGCTTGCTACGTTCCAAGGAAAATTGTTTCAACATTCCGTGAGAAGAAGTCAAACTCTGAGGGCATCTTATCTCTGATGCTGCTCAGTCATTTCCAACCATTTACAGGAAAAAGCAGAAGTTGCAATTGCACACTCCATGCCTCAGGCCACATGGCCACATTCCTCCCGAGGCTCATAGTAATGTAAAGTTGCAACAGCTTGGCCGTGGCTCACTCCTGTAATCCCAGCATTTTGGGAGGCCGAGGTGGCTGGATAACTTGAGAAAGGAGTTTGAGACCAGCCTGGCCAACACAGCAAAACCCCGTCTCTACTAAATATACAAAAATTAGCCCGGCATGGTGGCAGGCGCCTGTAGTCCCAGCTACTCAGGAGGCTGAGGCAGGAGGATTGCTTGATCCTGGGAGTTTGAGGCTGTAGTGAGCCACGATTGCAGCACTGCACTCCAGCCTGGGTGACAGAGGGAGACCTTGTCTCAAAAAACAACAAAAAAAGAATTATTTGATTTCTCACTTCTGAGTTTGGTATTTAGCTCTGCATACGTAGTGGCTATTGACTCACAGCCTTCCAGAAATAAGGCTTGTTTTCCATGTCTCTGTCTTTTGTGTGATTTATTATATCTTGTTTTATGTCTTGAGAACATGGCTCTATGACCAATGAAAATATTCTCTTTGGTTTCTGCCAGCTGGGGGTTTGGGGGGCAGGTCGTTGTTAGGCTGCTAGCCAGCTGCCCAGGAATCAGAAACACAGTGTCTCTGTCCAACGGTTTCAGCTCTCAGAGGAGTTTGTCCTACTTGTCTCAGCTTTCATTGCCTTGATAACAATTAGGATATTTGCTTGCTTAGGTTATCTTGAGAAAGACTTTGGATCTTGGGGGGATTGCATCTTTTCCAGCCTGTTTGGGATGCTCTTCTGTGTCTCCGGTTAAGCCAGAAAAGGCATACTGATTTTAAGCCATAAAAAGGCTTATTGGTTTTGAGTCACAATTAAAGTAGGTATAACATTGAAGATTTGGACTTTTGAATCTAAAAGCTTTTTTTTTTTTTTTTTTTTTTTGAGACAGAATCTTGCTCTGTTGCCCAGGCTGGAGTACAGCGGCATAGTCTTGGCTCACTGCAACCTCTCTTTCCCAGATTCAAGTGATTCTCCTGCCTCAGCCTCCCAAGTAGCTGGGATTACAGGTGCCTGCCAACGTGCCTGGCTAATTTTTTGTATTTGCAGTAGAGATGGGGTTTCACCATGTTGGCCAGGCTGGTATTGAACTCCTGACCTCGTGAACTGCCTGACTCGGCCTCCCAAAGTGCTGGGATTACAGGCATGAGCCACTGTGCCCAGTCTAAAAGTATTTTAAAGAGTGCTACTGGCCGGGTGTTGTAATCTCAACATTGTGGGAGACTGAGGTGGGAGGATCGCTTGAGTCCAGGAGGTTGAGGCTGCAGTGAACTATGATGTTGCCAACACAGTGAGACCCCATCTCTAAACTGCCCCCCGCCCGACACACACAAAAGAGTGCTTTCGGCCGGGCGCGGTGGCTCAAGCCTGTAATCCCAGCACTTTGGGAGGCCGAGACGGGCGGATCACGAGGTGAGGAGATCGATACCATCCTGGCTAACACTGTGAAACCCCGTCTCTACTAAAAAATACAAAAAACTAGCCGGGTGAGGTGGCGGGCGCCTGTAGTCCCAGCTACTCGGGAGGCTGAGGCAGGAGAATGGCGTAAACCCGGGAGGCGGAGCTTGCAATGAGCTGAGATCCGGCCACTGCACTCCAGCCTGGGGAACAGAGCGAGACTCCGTCTCAAAAAATAAAAAAATAAAAAAAGAGTGCTTTCATCCTAAACAACTGTCCTATTGGTAACTAGAGAAAGATCAAATTAAAAAGAAGACACAAAGAAATATAGGCCAGGCACGGTGGCTCATGCCTGTAATCCCAGCACTTTGGGAGGCCAAGGCAGGTGGATTACGAGATGAAGAGATTGAAACCATCCTGGCCAAAATGTTGAAACTCCATCTCTACTAAACATACAAAAATTAGCCAGGCGTGGTGGCATGTGCTTGTAGCCCCAGCTACTCAGGAGGCTGAGACAGAAGAATTGCTTGAACCCGGGAGGCTGAGGTTGCAGTGAGCCAAGACGGCGCCATTGCACTCCAGCCTGGGTGACAGAGCCAGACTTCGTCTCAAAAAAAAAAAAAAAAAAAAAAAAGAAATATAATGGTTAGCTTTAGAGACTTCCTTTAATCTTCCTCCACATTAAAGAACAGAAATCCGATGTAAAATAAAAGTTAAAATCTGCACCCTCTGTAAATTCTCCTCCTCCATCCACCTGTGCTCTGCTCAACCCCCAAGTCCCTGTCCCTGATCCCCCAGAAGATCTTTCAGATATCTGGGCCCCTGACTTAAACCTACCCTCCTCAAAACTTGGCCCTATCTCCTTAGCAAATTTATTTTAGACCTAAAACTTCTCCAAATATCCTTTCAATGCCCAGCTGCCTACTTATCTTCCCTTTTCCTGTAAAATTCACAGAAAGCACCCTAGCCTGTTTTCCAGGCCCAAGATATACAGGTGACATGTAAATATTGATAGCCAGAAAATAGACCTAACACAGGTTCTGGAAACGAGCAGCCAGGCTTGCTTCACTGTACCTTACAATTCCTCCTACTTCCTGGGGCTCTGTCATCAAACCTCATCAGCTCCAGGCATTCCCATGTTTAGGCCGAAACCACAAAAAAAATATGCTGAACTATCGTGCTCTTAGGAAAAAGAAACCATAAACATCACCCTAGATCTCTGATAACAAAAAATATGCTCTGAAACTCCTTCTTGGAGAAAATCTACATTCTTTCTCAGTTCCTTGAAAGTGTAAATCCTATCATATCTTTAAAACTTAAGTATCTGAGGCATTGGGCTGGGGGCAGTGGCTCAGCCTGTAATCCTAGCACTTTGGGAGGTCAAGGTGGGCGGATTGCTTGAGATCAGGAGTTCGAAACCAGCCTGGCCAACATGGTGAAACCCTGTCTCTACTAAAAATACATATATTAAAAAAATTAGCTGGGTGTGGCATGCGCCTGTAATCTCAGCTACTTGGGGGGCTGAGGCTGGAGAATTACTGGAACCACTTGGGAGGCGGAGGTTGCAGTGAGCCGAGATCATGCCATTGCACTCCGGCCTGTGCGACAGAGCCAGACTCCGTCTCAAAAAAACAAACAAACAAACAAACAAAAAAAGTGTCTGAGGAATTAACTAGAACAACCCCTAGTATGCTCATATGAGATTTAAAAAAAGTGTTGAATGTTTAACATTTTAGATACTTTACTTCAATAATGTTTGATATTTGCCTAATATATATGTCAAAAAAATTGCCAGCAAAATAAAACTTAATAACTAACTTTGTCTAATGTTTCATGAAGTTTTCACAATTCAAATCTAATTGTTAAACAAACTAAACTTATATAAATGCTAGTGGGAAAAAATTTGTAAATAAGTTATAATTATTATTTTTTGAGACTGGGTGTTGCTCCGTTGCCCAGGCTAAACTATAGTAGTGGGACAGTAGCTCACTGCAGCCTTGAACTCCTCTTGCCTCAGTATCCTGAGTAGCTGGGATTATAGGTGTGTACCACGATGCCTGGCTAATTTTTAGAAAAATTTTCTTGTTGAGTGGAGTCTTGCTATGTTGCCCAGGCTGGTCCCAAATTCTGGGCCTCAAGCAGTCCTCCTGTCCCGGCCTCCCAAAGTGCTGGGATTACAGGCGGGAGCCACTGTACCCAGCTATAAATAATTTTTTATTGTTTTAATTTTTATTTTTGACTGACTCATTGCTAGACATACCATTTAAATAATGATTACATTTTATAAAATATGTCTACTTAAAAATAATTTCCAGGAGTTCAAGGCTGCAGTGAGCCATGATTGTGCTATCGCACTCCAGCCAACTCCCACTATTATTGAGACCTTGTCTCAATAATAATGACAATAATAATGATAATAATTTCTGGCCGGGCAAGGTGGCTCATACCTGTAATCCCAACACTTTGGGAGGCCGAGGAGGATGGATCACCTGAGGTCAGGAGTTTGAGAACAACCTGGCCAACATGGCAAAGCCCCGACTCTACTAAAAATACAAAAATTAGCCAGGCATGATAGCAGGCACCTGTAATCCCAGTTACAGGTTGAGGTAGGAGAATCACTCGAACCCAAGAGGCAGAGGTTGCAGTGAGCCGTGATTGCACCACTGCACTCCAGCCTGGGTGACAAAAGCACACACACACACACACACAAATCCAAAATCTTTTTGGTAATCTAAAACCTTAAAGTCAAACTAAGTTAAATTAAAAGATGGTTATTTGTTGAATATCTAGATCACTTCCAAATAAGATATAATACAGAAACATTGATTGCTGAACGTAAGTATAAGCTTATTCAACTTTGGTTTCTTACTACACGGGAACAAAAGATATCTGTGTCTCTCAAGAAACGTGTCCTGGGCTGGCCTTGGTGGTTCATACCTGTAATCCCAGCACTTTGGGAGGCTGAGGGAGGAGGATCGATTGAGTCCAGGAGTTTGGGAGCAGCCTGGGCAACACAGTGAGCCCCCATCACTACATAGAATAATACAATTATCTGGGTGTGGTGGCCTATGCTTGTTGCCCCAGCTATTCTGGAGGGTGAGGTAGGAAGATCACTTGGGAGTTTGAGGCTGCAGAGAGCCATGATCATGCCACTGCTTGGTTCTTGCTATTGGAGCCTCCCTGAGCATGTGCCCAGCTCTGGGTGTCACAGTAACAACCTGGAGAGTACCCAGAGGCAGGACCAGGATGGGAGGGCCTGGGCACCTCATGGAAACTGCTGCTGCCCAGAGCTTGGGTTTCTGTCACCCACAGGCTGGGAGGCCTTAAGAAAGTGATTCAACCTCACTGAGCCTCAGTCTTTGCCTCTGAAATGGGGATCACAGGAATTCCTGTGGGGATATGTGAAGACTGAACGAAATGATTCACACAAAGATGTAGCCCAGTGCCTGGGGGACACTAAGCACATGCTGAGCCTTCCGCCACCTGGGAAGGGGAAAGGGAAACACGGGTGGCCACCTAGGGCTGGTGGAGGAACGAGGGGCCTGCTAGGAGGATCCTGGGCAAACTCACCTCTGGGCATCTGCCCTGAACTTGGGCTGGCGTCACAAGGAAGTTGGTCACTAAGAAGAACACGTTCTTTCCCTAGGAGGCAAATCTCAAGGTTGGCCTGGATGGGCTCGCATTGACCAGAAAGGCCGGAAGCCAGCAGCCTGGTTTATGAGGGAAGGGATGTTGGCCCCGTCAAGTCATTAACCCTGTCCCCCCATAAGGCAGATTGAAGCAGAGATGGGAGGCTGGCAGGGTTCTGGCCATTTTTGAGACCGGGAAGCCTCGTGCCTGTGTCCATCTCTTGAGACAAGTTTCTTTCTCATTTGTTCAACCAAAATATCTTTTATTTTCTTTCTTATTTATTATTTTTTTGAGACAGTCTCACTGTGTCACCCAGGCTGGAGTGCAGTGGCACGATCTCGGTTCACTGCAACCTCTGCCTCCTGGGTTCAAGGGATTCTCCTGCCTAAGCCTCCTGAGTAGCTGGGACTACAGGTGCACAGAGTTTCACTTTACTGGTCCAGGCTGGAATGCAGTGGTGTCATCAACGCTTACTGCATCCTCTAACTCCTGGGCTCCAGAGATCTTCCTGCCTCAGCCTCCCAAGTAGCTGGGATTATAGGCTCTAGCTACCATGCCTGGCATCAACCAGAATATTCCAACAGCCTGCTGCTTCTAGTACTGAAGATCCAGGGGAGAGTTGAGCCTGGCATCTGCCCAGGATGGAGAGGAGGTGAGTCTCCCATCCCACACACAGCAGCACTGGCATGGCAGGGCACAGGTGAGAAGACAGAAAGCTCTGCCTGTGGTCAAAGGGTGGCCAAGGACGTTGGAAGGGGAGGCTGATCCTCCAGTGCTGCCCACAAGAACACTGAATTTGGGGAATGCATGCCCAGGAAAGGAAGGTGAGGGCTGTGCAGAGGGTGCTGAGAGAGGCAGTCATTGGGATTAGGAGGGATGGGTGGCCACCATCACTGGGGGGTGGGGGGACTCCTGAGAGTAGGAGCACGGGCTGCAGGCTCTGAGGATGCCTGGTGTGAAAGTTCAGCCTGGCTACTGAGTGGTGTGCACCGAGCAGTAGGGAATGAGTGAGAGGGGCATCTAAGGGTCCTCTAGGAGTTCATAGTCTCATGCAGGCATGGCATGGGCAAGTAGTGAAACGTGTTGGAAGGGACAGGAAGGGGTTGAGGCTGAGTCACGGGTCTGGCTGCCGCACTAAACTAGTGGATGTCAGAGCCCTCGGAACTAGTGGATGTCACAGAGGCCATGCCAGGAGAGGGAAATAATTGACCTTTGGACATGTGGGTGTGCACCTGGAAGACAGCTGCGCTCTAGGCAGGTGTTCACTGGGGCTACATACACCCTGGGTATCAGAAGAGCAGAGGTGGAAGTTAAGGCTGTGGATAAGCTGGGTGGAGGGAGGAGGAAAATGCAGCCAAGAAGGGTGGAGGAGGAGCACCTGACAGAGGTGCCCCCATCAGGGAACAGGGTTACAGGAAGTTCCGGTTCCAGCCCTCTCACACCCCTCACCCCTCTCAAGCTCAAGCCATTAGTCTCAAACACCCCCTTCTTTTCTGTTGGCAGCCTTCGGAAATGCAGTTTCTCTGGCCTGGCTTCTCAACCCGTACCTTTTTCTACCGGAACCTCCTACACATCCCTGAAAGCCCTGTCCAGGCGCCACTCCCCCGTGAAGGCCTTCCTGAGAACCTCCAGCTGTCTCTGGCATCACATGCTTCTCTCTCGCACACACTGGCTGCATGGTGGGTGTTCAAGCGGTCAGCGGGGAAAGGACTCGCGCCCCCGTCTGTAGCACCAGGGCCCCCACCTGAGGCGGCTTCACCAAGTTGGCCACTTCCCTTTGAGTTTGGTGATGGAAATCTGGGGGTCAAGATCCCGGTCCTGGTAGCCTTTTTTGGCGAGGAGAGCCCACCTGGGGAGGAGAAGTTGAGCAGTGTGGTGTGTCCCCAGCATGTAGTGACAGGGGCAGAGCTGGGCCCTACATGCTCAGTTCTCTCCCCACACCCTACAGGCTCCCAGTCCAGCATTGAGGGCCCCACCTCCTCTCTGGCCCCACTTCCCACTCCAGATGCCCTGAACGACACAGAAGCTCCAGCCATGCGTCAGAGAGCCAGTGCCCTCGGACAATCACCTTCCCCAGCCAGCACCCACCCCCAGCCTCACTACACCCAGCTCCCAGCTTCTAGACTCCCCTGACCCGAGATACAGCTGGTGGTCTCTCTGGGGCTACTGCTCCAGCTCTCACAGATGTTAAGGACGATGTCTTGTGCCCCCTGGGTGGGACCGTGGGGAGGGACTGGGAAGGAGGCAGGTGGGCACACACAAACACACAGCTTGTCCTTGCTCTCCTGTCTTGTATCGCCTACCTCCCCCCAGCCCCTGTCCCAATCTGCCCCCTTCCCCTCTAGCCCCTAAACAGCCCAACCCTCAACTTCAACCCAGCAGGACCAAGCCCCACCCCCCACCTCTTCCCCTGCCCCTCCAGCCTGGCCCAAAGCTCTTCTCTCTTACCCTACCACATAGACCACGATCCCAAGCTGCAGCAGCCTCTGCAGGGCGCCCACCCGCCAGTTCCTGGTCATCACATACTTCTCTGTCTTATAATCCAGAAGCCCCCAGCCTGTCATAGCCCCTGGGGAGCCCATGCTGCCAGCTCTCGCTAGCTGCGGGCACATGAGTCAGCATGGTAGCTGCAGTCACAGCTGAACAGGAGGCAAAGCAGGGCCCGAGCCAGGCCAGGCCAGTCACTGTTAAAGGGACACTTCCACTAAAGCAGGATCCAGCCTCCGACACCCAGCCCTCAGTCCCTAAACCCAGCTGCCCTGCACCCCCCACCCTCCCTACATTCCCTTTGCTGGGCCCTGGTGGTACACAGAAAACAGCAGCAGCTCTGTCCCTGCCCTCTGGCGTCACTTCCTGGGGTGGGAGTGGAGGTGGTGAGGGGGGGGGAAGGACAGCTGCTATCAGTGCTGTGAGAGGATGGCCTGAGGGCAGCAACAGGCCCGGGGAGGCTCTGAGTAAAGCTTCAGGAATAAGTGACTTCTGAGCCGACCCTTGCAGATTCTGAAGTGAATAAGCAGACAAAGATGGGGATGGAGGTTCCCAGGGGAATGAACAGCGTATGCAAAGGCCAGCGCATGCAAGAGAACTGAGAGCCACAGAGTGAGAGGGTGACCTGGCTCTGAGAGGTTCCCCCGACCCTCCTGAAAAGCTGCTCCCAAGTGCAGTGAAGAAAACATAAGCTCAGGAGTCAGGCATGTTTCCCATTCCATGAAAGGCGGGGCGTTGCTGGAACCGCCTAGAGAGGCAGGGAGGATAAAAGCCGCAAAGCGCCCAACCCGGTGCATGGTCTGTGGCGCATGCAGTTTATCAGCCTGGGGGAGGAGTCTCATCACAAGTCCCCCCTACAGTTTCTACGGCAACTAACACCACCTGGTTGCCGGGGCGACCGCCGCAGGGGGAGCGCCTCGCTATTGGCTGTGGGGAGCGCCTGTCGCTGGACAGCACATTCGGTTGGTCAGCGCAGACACAGACTCCGCCCACAATCCCGGGCCGCGCTCTGGGTGGGACGCCAGGCTGTCCCCTCCTCAGTATCTGAGACTGCCAGAGGGTTGTAACCATGAGGGGTTCCTGCCAGAGGTCTGGGGAGGATGAAGAGCAGAAAGAAGAGGGGGCTATGGCGGCCTGTGGGCGTCTTTCAGGGGTCCCTGAGGCCGTGCAGGGTGCCTAGGCCCATTGGGACTCCGACCGGGAGACGGAAGGTGCTGGGGGGATGGGGCAGGCTCGACTCCTCCCCTTTTGGGGTCTTCTCCTGCAGGGGTCGGGGGACGCGGTGTTATGCCCAGACCGTTTATTCCCCAAAGAAGACCACCAGAGTCCAGAGTCAAAGTCAAGCGGCAAGGATCTTTATTGCAAGTTTGAACTTGGTCCCTCTGTTCCACAACATACAAGAGGGCCCCGAACGATGCATGTGCTTGCTTTTTATAGCCCGATGTAAACAGGATATGTAAGGTTATAGAGGAACAAGGGAATTCTTTTGGTTACAGCATTACAATTGGTTAACATTTTAAGTTATACCTTTAGCAGTTTTCTATTGGTTCCCGCGCTTTCAGTAAAGCCGCAAACGGTTGTGACCTTATTGGGGGTCTCTTCAGGTGGTGTTTTTCCAAAGTTGAGATATATGGTGTGTCTGTACTGG
>NC_045451.1:73844490-73925647 GCF_002776525.5 Piliocolobus tephrosceles | reverse complement strand
CGCCGCGGCGCAGGCCTGCGCAGGCGCACGGTCGCAGGCCGACGCGGGGCAGGCGCAGATTCGCGGGCCCCACGGCGCAGCCGCAGAGTCGCAGGTCGGCGCGGCGCAGGCGCAGAGTTGCGCGCCGGCGCGGCTCAGGCCGGCGCAGGCGCAGAGTCGCCCGCTGGCGCGGCGCAGGCCGCTGCGGCGCAGCCGCAGAGTCGCAGGTCGGCGTGGTGAAGTCCCAGAGTCGCGGGCCGGCGTGGCGCAGGCGCAGAGTCGCACGTCCGCGCATCGGGGCGGGAGGGTGGGTGGCGGCGCAGGTGCAGAGACGCACGCCGCAGGGGGAGTGGTGCAGAGACCGGGGAACGTCGGTAATCTGAAAAGCCGTGTTCGGGTGCCCCCTGCTTGCAGCCGCGCACTACGGGACCCTCTTCCTCTTCCTCATGGTGCTGTGCTACTGCGCCTCCTGCTGGCGACTAGAGCAACTGCAACTAGAGCAACTTACAGTGGTGGTCAGCAGCCCCCTGCTGGCGCGGGGGCACTGCAGAGCCCTCTTGCTCGCAGTATAGTGACGGCACGCCGCCTGCTGGCAGTTGGGGACGTTGCAGGGCTCTCTAGGTCACAGTGTAAATAGCAGCACTCCCTATACTGGCAGCTGGGGACACTGCCCGGCCCTCTTGCTCCAAGTCAAGTGACTGCAGTGTTTTCTTAATCACTATGTTATGTTGTTTTTGAGTGCTGTCCTTCCATGTCCTAGGCATTCTGACACCTATTTTAGATGCAGTATATTACTAAGGATCTCCATTTTCCTACTGTTCTCCTTACATGTGGCAAAACTAACTTGCTTATTCTTGTGTAGCCAACGAAAAATAGAGCCTAGACTCAGACACAAAGCAGTCTGTGACTAAAACCCATTTGTCTAATTATGCACTACACTATCCACTGTGTTCAGTCGATATACTTACTTAATTCCAAATCAGTGTGATGGATTATAAATATTTAAATTTGACAGAGGTGAAACTCACCTTTCTGAAGATTTATAGGGTGCAAATACAATTAGATGAAAGACAAATAGTAGATTAGATAGACAAATAGGAAAGAGAAAAACAGAGAGATACAAATAGCTCAAATGAAAAACGAAATAATGCTGGATTACATTAAAACTAAGTAAAATCAACATATATAAAATATCATTCTTAAGGATGAAGATATAAATAGTTTCGGTAATCCTGATAATCATACTTGAAGTTTGGAGGCTAATAGAGTAGAAAACAAATTTAAAACTAAGATGTTGAGTAGACTGTTCTGTAGACAGCAGGCACATATGCTTAATTCAAACGATTACAGATTTTGGAGGTAAAATAAATCAGAGATATAGTTTCTTTTCAAAGCGTTACACATTTATTTGTAAATGTATGATGATTTGGTTAGGGTTAGAATTAAAAGAAACAAGCACAGTGCTAAGCATGTAGTCAGTGAAGTATTTCTTTGGATTTCCCTCATTACTGATTCTTGGTAGTGAGTGCTATTTCCTTAGCATACAATAATTTTCTTTTTCCTTATTCTTGAAGGGTATTTTTAATGCATATAGATGATGATGCTCATAGGGGTATTCTTTTGATATATTAAATAGCTCATTCCACTGTCATCTTTGTGGCAGTAGAAAACTCATAGGTGACTTTTATTACTGCTCTCTGAATGTAATATTTCTTTCAGTTTAGTTACTCTTACGATTTTCATTTTGAATGTGGTCCCTGTTATTTCGATTTGGTAAAATTTATGTTCTTCCGTACTACATTGAGAATCCTATATTTATCAATTAAGTTCTTCACCAATTCTGGAAAATGCTGGTCAGTACTCTCTTCAAAGATTGCTCAGGTCCCATTTTCTGTCTCCAGTTTTCTGGACACTAATAGACAATTATTAGACCTCTCTCTAAGTTTCTGACCTTATTTTACATATTACAGTTTTTTTCTCCAGATTATACTCCAGATTTTTCTGGACATATTTTCTGGTTCAACAGTTTTGTTTTCTTCACAAAAACAGATTGAATTTTACAAAATACTGATCTTTTGAAGACATTATTCTGCTTGTCTATTTTCAGTTCCCACTGCAATCAGTTCTTCCTCCCTCAAACGGCCATTGCACCTTCTATGTTCTTTGTATCTTCTAGCAAAGACCAGATAATGTCTTCTTTCAGAGGATTTTTATGTAACTATATCTGTTCCAAAATATATAGTTTTATGGAACTTGAGTTGTATATTCTACTTAATTTCATGATCCTCAGAGGGCCTAGCAGAATGCTATATTTGATAGCAGATTGCTTACCCCGGCCATTTTGTTTTGTTTTGTTTTAACTTTGAGAATAAAAGTATTTTGAATTGAGAAGAATTTCAATATTTTTTGTTGGCATGCATGTAAAATTTAATCACAGAAGTTTGGATAAAATATAATTAAATGTTTACTTACAAATTTTACACTTTATAAAGTATAGAAAGTTGTGCTAACATTTGGAAATAGTAAACAAATAAACTTGGAAATAGTGCATAAGTAAATATCAGCTAAAAATTAGTGACAAGGTACTAAAAGTAAAATGCATTTAAAAATGCATATTCCATTCTCAGCTAAGCTGTAAAACTGAGAATGAGGTATTTTTTACTGATAAAATTTAATGGTAAGGTAAGAAAAGTGAAATGATTTTAAAAATTTTAACTGGTAGTCACAGACGAACATTACATAAACAGCAAATCATGATCATAGTTTATGATGAAATGTTTTTCAACATTTTCTGATTCATTTTCTTTCATACCAAAGATTTCAATCACTCCAGGAATATTATGGAGATGTGAAGATATTTGGAAGGAATATTTTTATATTGTGATATTGGTGGAATAGTATTAATATTATGGTAATAGCAGTGGGCTGAAAAAGACTTGTAAATGAGAAAATCAGAAAATTTTAGGTAATAAAATATATTTTAAAGTTTCTGAAATTTTAAATAGCCTATAGAGGTCAGCATTGCTTTCTCTTCTGGAATTAACAAGCCAAGACAGGAATAACAGTTAATGTGTTGAATCATAAAACATTTCTCTTTCTACACCACATTGTAGAAAAGCCACATCGACATATGCAACTAAACAAAAGAGACCACTTACTAGTAATGCAAGGATTTTAGACCACATTTAATATCTGTATAACTCCCTTCTCCAATCATCTATGCAAATGCCCACAACCACTGCGCTCACAAAAATAACAGTGAAAACATTATCTATTGATAGTAACCACATGGTCACTTTCAAACTGTCTACAAAATTAGGAACAAGGACAGAGGAAAAGCTGTGAGAAACATTCCCACGAGCATCATTTCGGGTATATATCAGGTCTTTCAAATAGGACACCAAGAAAGTCAACTCCATATCAGCTACTACAGGAGTTGACGAGATTTCTCATTGTTGGTAAAGGGAAATAAAAAATCTCTCTGGGATATTGTTACAATCTCTTTGTCAATGGCCCTGAAGCACTCATCAAATGTTTCATGCTTGTTATGGGTTTTTGCATGTATTATATGAACTGATGTCATCTTAAAAAGCTTCCTTCCAATTTGTGGCCATGTTAAATAAAATTCTGTATGGAATCCTCTATCTCTTATTACATGTTTCTATTAGACACTTTACCTATTCTGATGGCTTCAACAATCAACCCGCATCAGATAAATCATAACTGATCTCCGGTGCTATCCCTTCTCTGATAAAGCAATTTTACATAACAACTGGTTGCTGACCATCTACTTCTGTGCATGACAGACACTAAATAACGAACACATTCCAAACAATATACATTATTTTTACTCCATTTTTTTGCTGTGTGCTTTATTTCAGCTAATAGTGTCACTATCCTTACTAAAACTCAAATCTCTAATATCTATTTTTTTCTTTTTTTTGGAGATGGAGTCCCACTCTGTTGCCCAGGCTGGAGTGCAGGGTGTGATCTCAGCTCACTGCAACCTCCACCTCCCGGGTTCAAGTGATTCTCCTGCCTCAGCCTCCTGAGTAGCTGGGATTACAGGAACACACCACCACAACTGGCTAATTTTGTATTTTTAGTAGACACAGAGTTTCACCATGTGGGTCAGGCTGGTCTGGAACTCCTGACATCATCATCCACCTGCCTTGGCCTCCCAAAGTGCTGGGATAACAGGTGTGAGCCTATCTTTTTTATTAATCACATATGTAGTGCCATATAGCAAAGCAATTTATCATCACAATTTTCAAATAGCTCCTTATTTTGTCCTCTGTCTAGTTATCAATTTACTTCAGATTATTTGTAATTTCATGGCCCTGGCTTCCCATGGAGTTTGTAGAATTAGTGTTTTCACTGGTCTGTCTGTCTCAGATTTCTGTCATCTCTGATCTCCTTAAAAGGTGCACTTGATTCAGCTTCTTAAAATTATTAGCACCTGCTACCAAAATTCTGTCTTTTTTAAAAATTGGAAACACATATATCTGGGGCCAAAGTCTAGACCAGTATAAATAATGTAATATTTTTCTAGATAAGTGCCATTTTTGCTTACATATTCTATACCTATTTGCAGTAAACAATATTACTTAACCATCTACTCTTTAAAATGAAACAAGATGTTGTCATTCAGATATGATCAGAAAATACCTGTGAAAGAACATTATTTTGCAATAATGTAAAGAATGTTATAAGAGAAAAACACTGACTTTCTGAGAGGCACACTGACAGACCTAACTTAAAATGATAGATAAAGAAAATTTATTCTTTGGGTGATCACATTTTCTCCATCTGCTGCATTATATCACAAACCTGCTTAATTTGCTTTTCAAATGCTAGCTAACAGCTGGTCTAAAGGTTTTCGTATTTCCTTTTTGTGGTCCAAAATTTGTACGTTGCCTTTTAAATGGAATTATCTGTTTGAAATAATAAAAATAAAATCACACAGTGCTAAGCTATATTAATAATTATGTAATTATACTGTAAATAGGTGTTAATTTTATATGATTTATCTAGATTAATAAAATTTAAAAATGAGCATATTGTTGTACTTCCATGCAGGCTTTAAATAGACCAGACCAAAAAATATGTAATTGCCGTATCACGTGTGTAAATATTTTAAATGTGCCATGATCAAAGTAAGTATTATTAATATGTCAGACTTCATAAAGATTTGACAAAACCTTTGTATGAATTCAGAACTTTTTAAGGATTTTTTTCTTCGACAAGAAGATATACAATAAAATAATTCAATGTGTTTTAAAATATGTCTTTGTCTTTTAAAAAACTCTGATCTTAGGCAAAAATGTTAAAAGTGTTTTTCAGATTATATATAAAATGTTCATGTGTTATGAATTATACACAGTTTTGAGAAATGCCTCTTTTAGAAATTCCTTTCCTAGATTTTCTAACATATATCAAGTTAATAATAATTTCATGAAGTATGCTAGTGATTTGTAAGCTGAGCAGATGTTATGATTCTAGGACCTTTCAAAGCTACTTCAGCGAAACATACAGTAGTCAAATATCCCCAATATTAATAATTGCTATAACAGACACTCGTATTATGTACCAATAATTTTTATAGCATTTTATAATAGTTACCATATTTTCTTAAAAATAGTAAGTTTGAATATGCATTTGTTAAATACAAAAATAGATGATATAAATTTCACTTCCTGGAGGTTCTGAAAACATCTGTGGTATTGGAAGCCAAATTTGCTTGAATCTCAAGTTTTGAACAACTCACTTAGTGAATCACTGGCCCTGAAAATGGACTTCTAGGCTCACACCGTGTGATGCCAGAAGCTATTGCCCCAGCCCTGGGGACTTTGTTTATCTGGATTTGAGAAAAAGGATCTGCCATGCAGAGGCAATAAAGGTTCAGTTGACATACAGACTAAGGTGGAGTACAGAAACCTCCTGTTGGGACATGCTTAGATAAGATTAAACACATTTTCTCTATTTGTTTCTCATATAGCACAGATATCTCTTTTTCATCCTGAAGTTTCAGCTGCCCTGCATTATTCTTGTTCACAAAGCTGAGCTGGGGGTGTCCCTCTCTTCTAGCAATGCCATTATGATTAAATAAACAGTATTCTGTTTTTCAAAGTTGAGACTTCACATGTAGAGATTCAACAATTTAAATAAAATTGTTTTTCTCCAATGCTTTCTGTGTAAGGGCTTCTACCAGTTACTTATGAATTCAGGAATCGATTTCTGTGTCTCCCTGGGCTACAATTTTAACCTGCATTTGTGGAGTTTTTTAATCAAATGTTTCTCTCTGCTCCCTTTTGCATTTCCCAGCTCTAGCATTTCAGAGAAGAGATTTAGCCTCGGTTGACAGGCTTCAAAAGTCACGATCTGTAAGTCTTAGACTGACACAAGATCTTAGCTCAGCTTTCGTAGAATTCTTTTCTACTCAATTGTTAGGACAGATAAGGATAGCAATTGGAAGCCTTGCTAAGAAGTTAGGACCAGTACAGAGCTGCTATGTAGGCATTTAAAGCATCTAGGTCATCAGGGCATCTGGATTGCACGAATGGGCCACAGCTAGTGGCTTCCATGGGCAGAGAAAAAATAAAAACATATTAAGATCAGAAGCTGCACGCAAACCAGGTGGAAGGAGTCATTTCTCATCACTGAGGTAACACTACTGTTAGCTTGGACTTAGGTGAAGATAATTCTGTCTACTCCAAATTTTACTTGTCCTGTTTAGGTAGTTAGTGGTCTCAAGACCTGAGATTGTAGGTGTAGGAAAATATGTCACAAGTTAAGTCACTAAAATCATACAGGAGTCAGCCCAAACATCGTATCTTTCAGAAAAGAATTATCTTGTTCTAACAGAGTAGGTTATGTTCCTTTATTATTTGCTTTCATGTCACACTGTGTTTATTATTACTATCTCAATTATCCCTTATTTATTTGTCTGGTATCTGACATTCAATAAAACACATCAGTAGACTTGTGTAATATGAAGGCATAAATGATTATACTGGTATCTTAATATCAAGGAAGGAATAGTTGAAAAAATGAAAAGAATGGATAAAAATGTTATATGTTGCAAAAAAAGCTTGTAGGTTTTGTTAATTAGGAGACTTTTGCTAACCTTAGAGAAATAATTTTAATGAAGAAAAACACAACCTAAATTTAAATAGTAAAGAAGAGGTGATAAGCTGGAAAAATGAGCATAGACTACTGTTTCCAGAGACACAAATATAAAGAAAAGAAGAAAGTTATGTGATAATTAGGGAAGGATATTTGGTGGATCAAAGAACAAGTTCAGAGAAAGAATGTTAATGTCATAGAGGTGGGGGAAGTTGCCAGCCCGGCTCCCAGGGAACCTGGAGATGTAACGGAACCATATCACAAATGGTGTTTACATCAAGGAGTGTAGCTAGCTTGGATGGGATAGACCAGCAGTCTTCAAATATTGGTGCTCAGGTCCCCACCAAAAGGATTTAGGAAACCTCCCTCCTCAGTGAGTACACTTCCCAGGTGACTTCCAGCACTTTTCATTCTAGGTGTAGGTAACTGCAAAGGATGTCATTCTCAGCATACTGTAAATGTTTCTTTTAAGCTGTTACATCACTTATTACATCCAATGGAGTCTAAATACTATACAATTTGATATCTACACCATGATCCACTTTTTAAAAAACAATGTCTTCAAAAAGTCAGAAATCTTAGATTATTTTTGTTTTTTCCTTGAACTTACTGGGAGTAACTTTCTTTTGTTTGGGAAAGCCCTTTATTGGGCTTCTTGCTTATGCAGAGATGCACAGGCCTAGAAGAGATGGAACATCAAGACAGGCAGGAGTTTAATTGCTGTGCAACAGAGATTCTCAGACTCCCAGGCCTCAGAAGCCCCTGGAGGGTGGTCCCCTACCCACATCCCAGTTCTGCCCTCCGGTCTGCTGCTGTCCTATACGTGTGCAGGCGATCCTCTGGCTGCTTGTCTGCTGACCACACTGTGAAAATCACTGCTCAAGAAAATCAAGTAAAGAAGTACTTTTCTTGGACAGATTTATTTGTTTAAAAGAAAAGACACTGCTCTGGGGACCCAGGTGCCTCTCAAGGCGGGGTCAGGCAGGAAAAGGAAAGAGAAAGCATCTTGTGGATAAAGAGGACTGGCCCTAGAGTGGAAGGTCGTAGGACAGTGACAGTTCTGTGAATTGTTAAATTGCCAGCACCCAAATTTTTAACGGATGTTGAGTGAACCTGCAGTACAGTGTGGCCATGAGCCGGTCTCTGTGCCTGGAGACTGTCATCACCTCCCTGAGTCCTCTGCACTAGGAGACTAAAGGTGAGGCTCAACGTGCACTCCAGCAAAGAGGCGTGGGAACAGCCTCCAGGCATGGTCCAAAGCAAAGGCAAGACGCCAGGGGCAGCAGCTCCCACACGCAGAGGCTGGCAGCAGCCACCGGACACTGGTTATGAAATTGCAGCAGCAACTGGGGGAAGGAGCAAAACCCCCACAGCATCACAGAAAGGAAACTCGAGTTATTTCATTTCTATGTCAAAGGGAACACAAGGGCAATGTGGGACACGAGCAAACCGTGTTCGGTGTGAGGCAGCCTCCCAGGGTGACGCTGAGAGTGTTATTTCACCTCTGGGGGATTCTCGGTTTCCTTCTCTGCACATCCAAGTGTTTAAACCCATGGGCCTCTAGGTCCCTTCCAGTTCTAAGAGCCTGGGATTTGCTAGAGGTTTTTGATTAAAAGCAATCACAATCCGTCATGTGCATACAGACGGAAACAAAGTTAAGTGCTTTCCTTTTCCTTTTCCAGGGAGGCTCTACAGCCAAAAGGAACTGACGGAACGGTCAGCCCCAAACTGGAGAATTTACCCTCAGTTCTTTTTGTTTCTAAAGGTTTTGGAAACTTACTCCTTTTCCATTTAAATGATCACAAGTAGCTGTAGCTTCTCCCCAACGGAGACAGACAGTGCTAGGGAAGCATCTTAGACGACTTGGCCAAGTGTGACAGGAGCATTCTGGGGTTCTGTGCTACTGAGGTTTGAAAACCCTACTCTACGTATGTCTCTCAAGAGCACACAGCCGCAGTGCTGCCATGAGGTTAAGCCTGGAGGATTGCAGGGGCGTTCCTGTCGCAGAGTCGTTCTGTTCCTGTGTAACCAGAGCCACTGCTCAGTGACACAGGGGCCCAGTCCCTGGGAAACCTGGGCTCTGCATAAGCACTAGTTGGAACCTGGGACCACAGCTGAGACTCCAAACACAGTGCTGGGAGGCCCCGGCTAATGGCACCTGCCAGGTGGCAAACACACTGCCATCGCTGCAAACTCGTCTCTGAGCCAGCTTTTATGGACTGTGTTCATCTGTGCTGTCAAATAAAACATTTCAACAAATTGTGTTTAAAGACCGAATTGGCTTTTATGAATGATTCATGAGTTGGGCGGCACCCCATCTATGAAATGGGCATGGATAGCTGGGCAGAGGAGGCAGGCTTTACAGGCAGATAAGGCTGAAGAAGCAGAAAGAGGAAACAAAAAGGAGAGGGGTTGTTTCAGAATTACTTTCCTTATAGAGTCACTGACTTAGGTTGACTGGATCCCTTAGGACTGGTTGCTCTGAATCTCCCAGTTTTTCTTTTTGGGAAACAGGCCCATTTCTAGGCTCAGTTGGGTTATGTGGCACCTGGCACAGCTGACTCCATTCTGGCTTCCTCTGATCTGTTGTGGCCAGGTTCAGAAACTCAGTCCTAACAATGGCCTCCACACGTTGTATTTAATGGTGCAGAAATCTACCATTTGCCTCTCCAGATCCCCTGTTCAGCCTCTCCTCACAGCTCTTCGTGCTCAGGAGGCTGAGTACAATGGATATATCAGCAACTTCCTTGCCCTCTGGCTTCCAGTTGGATTAAGCCCATGAGTCGAACAGCAGAGAGGGGAGACAGGGTATTCTCCCAGCTCTCCCCTGCAGGTCACCACAGGCTGGATACAGGCCTCAGACCCAGGGCATCTGAGAGGCATGACTGTGCCCAGATTCTGTGCTCTGCGGTCTGGCTTGCTCTACTCTGCTTACATCTTTGTAAATGACCCTTTTATTAAACTTGTCTCAAATAATCCAGTCTGAGTGAACCATACATTGCAGGACATTGACTGTCTCTGTGTCTAACCAAAGCTCCAATCTGGGAGGGATGTGGGAATACTAGAAAAGTTCAGGAAGATAAAACAGTAAGTGATTATTGGGATGAAAATATAGAAGCCAGAAGAACTAAGGGTTACTTGAAGCAGAGAAGGCCGAGAGAAAGTGCTTGCTATTGTGCAGACAGCAGGTACAGGCAAGGAGAGGCAGCCTCAGCCCTTCATCTGCGCAGAGCAGCCGCTGGGCAGGAAGGCAAGTCAGCCTTTCCAGGGACAGTTTCTTCATTGGCGAGACAAGGAGGGCTATACAGACAGAATATTTCCAGTGTAGCTTTCAGCTCTCCCCAGGCTCTAACAATGACTCCATGACCTGGTCTCACACAGTCTTCGTTTTATAGATTCTCCAGCCCCAGTGGCGGTGATCTGCACACAGTAGGGCTAAGGCACAAACCCTATTTCATAAATAGCCACCACCACCTCCTCAAATTAATAAACTAATAAACACAATTCTTATAACAGCCTTCACCTTTAGGTTGTGGCTGGTGTCCCCACCTCTCCTTCGATGAGTAACTTGCACTCTCGTCGCTCTCCGCTCTGCCCCTACCCAGCAGTCAGGGAAATCCTGCGATTACAAGACAACAGTGAAACAACCAGGGCAGTCATCACCAAGCATTTGTATGTGCCAGGCACTGCCTTTACTCTCTCTGTCCACATTGAAAAAGTACTTACCTACTTTTAATATACTCCTCTAGTTAAAAATTATGTTCCTTTTTACGTATACAAGATTTTTTTACGATCCAAATTGTGCCGGCTTAACTCCTGCCATGTCCTCAGCACTCCTCACCCTCTATCCTTGTATTTAGTTTAACAAGTTCTTGCGTAGCACTCATTGTATGCCAGGTGTTGTTCTAAATGCTTTACAAGTTAACTCATTTGATTCTTATACGGCACTAACAGGTAATGTACTGGTTAGGATAGGGCAAACTAAGTTGCAGTAACAAACTGACCCTAAAATATCGATAGCTTACCACACAAAGGTTTATTTTTCATGATGTGTGCGATGTGGATCCAAGAGAGCTCTGCTCCACATTGTCACTCAGGGACCCAGGCTGAGAGAAGCTCTGGTAGTTTTATCACATGAAACACATGGCCTCCAAGGCACCCACACAAGGAAAAACAAAAGTGACAGGTGAGTCACACAGGCACTTCACCAGCTCAGCTTGGAGTTGACACTCCACACACAGTCCACTAAGGCCAGAACTAGTCACACGCTCATTCCTAACCCACCTATAAGAAAACCTGAGAAACTTGGATGATCACATGTGATGTTTGGTGAGCACAGTGTCTCTGCCACAGCTAAGAGGTATTAATATTCTTTTAGAGAGAAGGAAACTGGAAAGAAAAGGCCTGGAAAGGTGAGGTAACTGGTTCAAAATCAGCTGCAGATCCAAAATCCATACCCGGGCAGTCTGGCCCCACAGTCCATATTGTGAACCACCATGACTGGTACGTCCTTTCCCTAACCCTTCCCGGTTCACTCTCCACTCCTCCTAGTGTGGAGAAAAGAAAGAGAACAAACTGTTACTGTGTCTATGTAGAAAGAAGTACACGTGAGAGATTCCATTTTGTTCTGTACTAAGAAAAATTCTTCTGCCTTGAGATGCTCTTAATCTGTAACCCTAGCCCCAGATCTGTGCTTGCAGAGACATGTGCTGTGTTGACTCAAGGTTTAATGGATTTGGGGCTATGCAGGATGTGCTTTGTTAAAAAAGTGCTTGAAGGCAGTATGCTTGTTAAAAGTCATCACCATTCTCTAATCTCAAGTACCCAGGGACACAATGCACTGTGGAAGGCCGCAGGGACCTCTGCCTAGGAAAGCCACGTATTGTCCATGGTTTCTCCCCATGTGTGAGCCTGGGGAGATATGGCCTTATGGGAAGGGAAAGACCTGACAGTCCCCCAGTCCGACACCCGTAAAGGGTCTGTGCTCAGGAGGATTAGTAAAAGAGGAAGGCCTCTTTGCAGCAAGACTCTTTCTTTTTTTTTTTTTTTCTGAGACAGAGTCTTGCTCTGTGGCCCAGGCTGGAGTGCAGTGGTCGGATCTCAGCTCACTGCAAGCTCCGCCCCCCGGGTTCCCACCATTCTCCTGCCTCAGCCTCCCGAGTGGCTGGGACTACAGGCGCCCGCCACCTTGCCCGGCTAGTTTTTTTGTATTTTTAGTAGAGACGGGGTTTCACCGTGTTAGCCAGGATGGTCTCGATCTCCTGACCTGGTGATCCGCCCCTCACGGCCTCCCAAAGTGACTGGCTGAGGCTCGCCTCCTCCAGACAGTGTCCCCACCGTCTGCAGCCTGCCTGATGTCCCACTCCCCGGGGCTGGCCACCGGGTGGGCTTTCCCAGTCAGCTAATCAGATCCACAGATCTCTGACAAAGGACCTCTGCTTCTGCAAGTACAAGTACAAGCGCTAAGGACAAGTTGTCTCTACTTTTCCAGATAATACAGTAGCTTTCTGGAGGCAATGCCTTGCTTTTCTCTGTTGTCTCAACTACATGACTCAGGAGGGGAAAGAGGCCTGTGGAATACCAGGTTTGAGCTGCAGGGCATGTTGCAGGGGCAGACAGCGACTCAGAAACCGTCAAAGCCTGGGATGACCGAGGGTCCGTGAGTTCCTGGGAACAACACACTTTGCATCAGTGACAAGCCAGGGAAAGCCACTTCATAAAATTGTGTTTACCTGCCTGGCAAATTCAACTCAGGCCTCTCACTTCGGTCTTCTCCAGACCACCCACGTGTGAACACTTTTTGGCTTGGGGTGGAAGCTCACATTTCAGAAAGAGCCACTGGTTTGGCCCCAGCCCCAAAAACCCAGGACCATCCAGAAACTTGGCCCAAATCCACACTTCAACATTTCTGTTGCTGTGACTGACACCAACAGTAGCCCTTCCCTGCAGGCCCTGGCAGGCAGAAAACACACAGCATTGCACCCTAAAACAGAAGAAGTTTGCTTTGAACAATGGCTCTTATCTATGGCAGTTTCTGTGAAGGTTTTGAACGGAGAAGCATTGGCAGAACACAGGGTTTTTTCTTGTCTAGACCCATGCGTCATATGTGCACTTGAGCACACAGTTCTCTCGCTCTCATTGTTTAGTCTTGTGAAATATGGATAATGGGGCTTGTGCCTTCTTAATGAGACTAACGAGCCAAATGTTTGCAAGAGATCTCGAGAAGTTTGCTAGAAGTTTTAAAACAAATTCTTCCAAAACCGTTTCCTCAAAAACCCGATTTATTTAATTCCTTAGTTCTTTTTAGAACTAAATGCAGCTCTAACGTGGCATTGAAAAAGAGCAAGATGACAATTCCATAATCTGCTGGAAATATTGTCGTAAACAATGGAAGCAACCTTGACTAGCTGAGCTCATGGAAATTATGTCTTCATCTGCCTGTGTCTTTCCATTTCTCTAACTTCACATTACCAGAAATGCGCAGCTCATGTGGGATGACATTTACTCAAGGTAATGATAACAATCTAACTGTCTCTGATGATGCATGTGTTCCGGCCCTTCCTGGCCCAAGGTCCACTTGCTTTTCGCTCAGAGCTCATTCCTTCTCATTCATTTTGCCCAGAAGCTTCCTGCTTCAGAGCCGAAGGTAAGTACATTTTCCACTGATTCCTCAGCTTGTTGAGTGCTTTTGGACCATGAATAGAGCAGCTAGGAACAAATCTGAGAAGAGGTACTATTCGGAATTTTAATTATGGGTTTTCATCCTTCCTAAGGGAGTTTATTATTTTTCTAATTAAACCATTACTTTTTGTCTAGTTAAAACAATCTTCCCTATTAATGAATTTATTAGCTTCTCTAGTACTCTTCAAATTGTCACTGAGCTCTATTCAAGGACTACAGCCAATTTTTTCCTAATAGAATTAGGGGTGAAACAACTCATGCTTCTATTATCACTTCTGGCATTCGCCCCTTCACCTGATGAGCTTTTCTAGGTGTAAGAGTGTGGGGGTTTTAGTGCCACAAAGACGTGGGCATGCAGCGGCTTCCTGCACCTCAGGCATTGGTGTTTAAGCAACTCCACCACCCACATGTGTGACGTTACAGTTCTGGGAGATGCACACACTCTTTCTGTGCCTTTCTCAACCACTAGCTCAGTCGTCCTCCACCTTCCTAGGCAGCAACATGGGGTGCAGCGTGAACAATAACTAAAAGTATACTGATCATCACATACTCCTGCAAAGTGTTTGACCTGGGAAGCATGCAGTCACCGCCATCACGAGGGGCTCACACCTTCCCTTGGCTGGCTCTGTCGGGGGCACATGTTACCTAGAAAGGAGGCCCAGGTTTTCGATTAAACAGCTCTTCTTCATATTTCAATTTATCTAAGCTGCCTTCAGATAACTGTCGCCATTCTTCACTTACACACACACACTCATACACACACATACACACATACATGTGCACACACTTGTAAACACACACACACACACACTCATGCAAAAAGCCCAAAAGGGATAGGAATGGGAAAGGGGTACAAAGGGATGCTGAGAGTATAGCCTTGAGCAGATCAGAAGGAGGAGCACCCCTCACATCCCCTCTTCACCCCATCCCAGGTGTGGGAGTGAAGCGGTGGTCACAGGCTCTGCTCACACATTCATGCCTGGATCAAGCGGTACTGAACCCTTATGTGCTGGGCCTTGTTGCAGGCCTAAGTCAGAGTGGAGCCTCCTGGAGCCCCAGGGCTGAGGACACAGCAGGCTGAGACAACACTTCACACTAGCTCGACAGGACATACACCCACAAATAGCTGTGGGAGCAGGGACACGGGAGCCCTCACCCTGCCTTTGGGACCCCGCTTAGGCCGAGGCAGAGGAGGAGGGCATGGACCAGGGTAATGCGGTAGACGGTTCCAAAGCCATCCTGACTTCTCAGTGGAGCCTGATTCTCTGGCAGAGGAGGTTTTTGCTCAGCAGCAAATTGCCCTCTCACTGCCTCAGAGCAACTTAAGACATCTTAAAAAAAAAAAAAAATCCTATTCTTTGCCTTGTTAATGATCCCAGGTATGTTTCCTATGGAATCCCTAGTGTCTAATAAATTTTAATGAGAACTTTCATATCTGTGTAAGCCACATTCCTTGCCTTCATTATGCAAATATAATTACTGTGGGCCAGGTTGTCTGCAGGGGCTAGACTTAGACATGGTCAGGGCAGGTCTTATCCTAAGGAACTCAGATCCATCTGCAGGCTTTTCATGTGAATAATTGTAGAATAATTGTAGAATAATTGCCATTGTAGAAATAAGAACAAAGAGCTACAGGCGCATAGATGGGCGGTGATCCTGGGCCCCCTTGGGAGGAGGCCGTGGAGGAGAGTCTGTACTTGGGCAAGGACACAGTGCCGAGTGTACGAAGTGAGGAAGGACGTGTCCAGGCCCAGGGAGAGAGAACGCAGACCCCACCCAGTGGGCTTTATAGAGTGATGGAGTCTTAAAGTCTTAACTTCTCTGTTCTCTGACTATGAGTTGGCAGGGTACAAAAATTTGAAAGATGGTTTTAAAGTGAGTTCTAAACTCAAAATAAGTGTGTGCCAAGCACTATGCTAGCATCATGGGTAACACACAGAGCCTGACTTGGTGGGAAAACAACACGGGCAAATTTTGGAGACTAAGTTAACTTACTAGGCGTCCCAGCGTCAAAACCTGGGGGGCGGCGAGTGTTTGTGTGAGCATCACAGCCACGGCAGGGAAAGGTCTGAGTGGGTCACAGAGGCATGAAGGCGCCATGGAGGAAGCCTGCCATGAGCAGTGGAGCTCGGAGGACGGGAGATGTGAGCGGGTGGAAGGTGGTGGTCCCGGTGAGGCTGTGCAGGGAGGTGGGCATCACACTGATTTCCAACCAGAACACCCAGCCCAGGCTTCACGCCTCCCTACTCTGAGCTCCGGCAAAAGCTTCCGTTCTTGGGACCTTCCTTTGCTCGTCCTAAGATGTGATAACATTGTCATTCATGCCTAATTTCCAGTCTTGTGTATATTAAAAAAGAAAGTATACTGTAAGCAGCAGTGCTCTGTGAAGTGTCAGAAAAGCTGTAAATCTGCCCAGTGGCCTGCAGGATGCTCACACCGAGAGATGCTTCTGCCTGTGCCCAGCATGGGGGAAAAGAATAAGGCCACCCCCAAAATAAGGCTCCCTTGAAGGCCTCTCATAATTGAGCCTATGTGGAATTCGAAACAGGATGTGTGCTGGATTCAAATAAGCCATTGCCTACCATAACGAGCTCTGCTGGCTGCAGCCAGTCTTCAGAGTGATAAGCGTAACTTTTAACTCTGTAAGATCAACATCAGTAAGACCAAGGAAAACTGACTTCAGCTGGAGACACTGACTGGGCCCTAGCAAAGCAGTTGGGACAGTCCAGGAGCAGTAAACAAAGTAGAAATTCATCTGTCCTTGAAGTTTTCCTATTTCAACAGAGTATTGATTAATTGATTAATAATAATCTACAAGTCTTATTACGGTGCTATGTTGTTATTTTGTTTTATTTAGCACCAAAGCCTCAGAGTCCTGAGCCCCTCAGTTCCTGGCTCCTCCCACAGCTCTTCGCCCAAACTGACCCGGTCCTCCTACCCATACCTGCCCTCAGAGCTAGGCTTGTCCTGCTTCCAAACACTCAGCCTCTCGGGCTCTTTGGAATAACAGAGCAAGCACAGACCTTGGAACGAGGCAGATTAGCAGCTGGGTGACCTTAAGCAAGTAACCCAACCTCCCTGAGCCTCACTTTCCTTATCTATAATATAGGCAGCAGAGCAGGAAATAGGAACACCTACCCTTTACGTGTAATTGCAGCATTAAGGGAGAATACCTCTCACTCTGCCCTTTCTCCAACCTTTAACATTGTAAGAGAAACCATGACAAAATCAAATTGCCCTTAAAGTGCAGAATTGTAAGGATGTGCCGAGGTATCCAGGAATCTGCTATTTTATCTGGTTGAGTGTTAAGTAAAATTGCTGAATATGCACTGTGGGCCCAACACAGCACAGAATGAATTACCTAAAGCGTTCATAAGTGGAACCAGCTCTTGTCCATGCCATCCACACCATGGAGCAGTCCTGACCCCAATTTGGAAGTGACCAAAGCCTTACCTGTCCTCTCTCTCAGCTGTGCATGTCTTACCTCCTCAGCTAGATGCTTATGGGCAGTACGGCGTTTCCTGTATCTTTTGGATTTCCAATGGCACATAACCTAAAATTGGATCCTAGAGGTGCTAAAAATTGCCAATTCCTTAAATGATTACTTGGATTAAAGTCCCCAAAAGATCTTAAATCTTTCTTCTTCCTGTCCTCCCCATATGCCCCAACCCCCTTTTTCCCAGTTAACACCCCCCAGACCCTAGGATGGAGACCCTGCCATGGACGGCACAAAGCCGGTGACTCCAGAGCAAGGTCTAGAAGCCAAAGCTACCTGCTGCACTCATGGTGGCCCTGAGGTCTAGCTGGGCTGGACTCGGCCACTTTTTAAAGGTAGGGCTAATAGGAGCTAGGTAAGGCGGAGAAGTCTTCCAGGCCCTCGTCCAAAGATACCCACTACATTTTAAATCCTTCGTCTGGGAGAAAAAAAAAGATCTTTACTGATATCCTTTTATTTAATGGCATTTGTTTGGCTAACTAAACCAGTTATAAACCAGTTCATGCTTTTTCAAAAGGGAAAATTTTGAGCCGTTTCAGAGATGAGAACAAAAATGGGATCGTGCAGGGAAGAATTTAGTATTCGTTTTTAAGGTGAACTACAAGGATTTAATGGAGTTTCTTTATCTAATAAAAAGGGAGCTCCAGAAGAGACTGCAGGCTGCCCGGGTTGCTCCCTAACACTCCCGCCCCTGCCCTCGGCTGCCCCACCCTCAGCTCCTGTCCTGTTCCCATGTCCTTTTGCCCCTAGTCCCTGCTACTGTCACTGGCCTCCTTGCTCTAGCAATCACCCCGGCTCTGGTGTTTTGCTGCTTCACACTCTCACTCAAGGCATCTGCACCTGCCTGTGTTCCCTGCTGAGCCGCACTGCCTGCTTTTTATAAATCATAAATCATGGGATTAAATGAGCCAATGTCAACTTGGTCTCAGGTGTAAAAGATAAGAATTGAAAAAGGAAGCATTTTCTAGGGATGATGCTTTCACCCGTGAAAGGTGGTGACTGGTGCTGGTTTTGTAGGAGAGACACTGGGACACAGGGGCATCCACAAGCTCCCGCACTGTGGCTGGCCTGATTTGGGGCAAACACTGTTGTGATGAGAAACAGATGAATTGAGAGATTCCAAGCTGCCTCTCTGTCCTCCAGATGCCTGCTGCCCTGAAGGGAGCCCTAGTACTGAGCGTAACAGGAGCAGCCTCAGCCCAACCAGGACTGGGCCAGGGACCAGCAGCCCCCCAGGAACCTTCTGGCAGCAGCCCTCTCTCCTCCAGGCAGGCTGCAGGAAGCTGTACAAGCTCCCCTCAGACACTGTGTAGTATATGTTTTAAATACCAAATTCAGAAAACTTGCAAAACAGCAAGAAACACACTTTTTAAATCTTCTCAACTTGATCAACAGAGTCAACACAATCCCTGTCAAAAATCCAGAAAGCTATTTTGAAGATGTCAGTAAACTTATTCCAGAATGTATATGGAAAAGCAGATGAGCTTGAAGAGCCAACAAAACAGTGAAAAAGAACAACAAAATCAGAGGACTGCCACTCCTTACTTCACAGTAAGTCTGAGTAACTCTCAGGCTTACTCTAAAGCCAGTAACCAAGACAGCACGTTCTTGGCAAAAGAGTAGACAAATAGATCAATCAGTGAAATACTAAGGGCCACACAAATAGAGACCCACACAAATACAGCCAACTGATTTCAACAAAGGCACAAAAGCAGTTCAAAGGGAAAAAGGTAGACTTTTCAGCAAACGGTGCTGGAACAATTGGACATTCATACGGGGAAAAAATTATTTTAAACATAGATCTTATTCCTTACAGAAAAAAACTTAACTCCAAATGATCATAGACCTAAATGAAAATTACAGGACTACACAATTTTCTGATAGAAAGCATAGGAGAAAATCTCCATGACACTGGATTTGGTGTTTTTAGATATAACATGAAAAGCATCATCCATGAAAGAAAAAATAAATAATAGACTTTATTAAAATTTAAATGGCACCCCAGTAGCAACAAGTACATTGAGCACTCTGATCTTGGTTTCTAATACCATTCTGCAGTGGATGAAATCAGGGATCCTTGGGGAAAGTGGCTTATTCTATGACTATGTCAGGAATAACAAGTTGAGCCTGGAACTTCTTGCAGTGCCAGAGAGTAAATACGTGTTGCAGAAAGCCACAGTGGATGCAGGGCTGGCACAGGACACAGGTGCCAACTGAGAGAGCTCCCAGTGGCCAAAGTTGGAACAACTTAAGCAATAAAACAAATCAAATAGCATTTGATTATAATCTAAAGTGTAAAATAGTTGTCCAGGCATTCATACTGATAGAAACATATGATTGAATAAATAAATAAATAAATGGGGAAGGATATGCCAATCTCCATGCAGAAGAACTCCAAATGGATTACCTCAAGGAGATGGGGCAGAACTCTCTGCTCTGTATGTGAGGGCTGTGCATCCTGACTTCCTTCCAAAGAATCCACTGTGGAAACTGTGTGCAGAAAACAGTAACTGCAGTGGGGAAAACTGGCAAGCACTAACTCAGCCAGGTGACCGTGGTTAGCACCACAGTTGTGAGACACCTTGATAGCGTGTCCCTTGATGTAATGTAATGAGAATGATAGTTTACATCTTGTGGTCTTCCTCCTCCGAAGCCCATAGCCTCAGTCTGATCATGAGAAAAATATCACACAATTGTGGCAAGTCTACAAAACGTTTAAGTAGTACTCCTTAAAAATGTCAAGGTCATCAAAACAAGGAAAGTCTGAGAAACTGTCGCAGCCAAGAGAAGCCTAAGGAGACATGATGGCTAAAGGTAATAATACTATGTCCTGAATGAGATCTTGAAACACGAAAGGTCATTAGGTCAAAATTAAGGACATTTGAATAAAGTATGGACTCTAGTTAATAATAATGTGTCAATATTGGTCCACTAGTTGCGATAAATACACTGTACTCAGGTAAGATATTAACACAATGTCAGATGTTAAACTGAGTATGAGGTTTGTGGAGACTCTACTATCTTTGCAACTTTCCCATAAATTTAAAACTGTTCTAAAATAAAATGCGTATTTAAAAAATTGCTCATAGCGCTACCACCCAGTGATAACCACCATTAAAATTTGATGTCATGGATTTTTCGATGCCTTTGAGATACACACACACACACACAAAGAAGCTCCTGCACCATTGAACTGCAATTTTATGAACTGGTCTATGTATGTAGTTTTAATAGCTGTATGTAGTTTCAGGGTACATGTGATAATTTGATACATTCATATAATTTGTAAAGATCAAATCAGTGTACTTAGGATATATCTGTCACCCTAAATATTTGTCTCTTCTTTATGCTAGAACCATTCAAATTCTTCTCTTCTAGCCATTTTGAAATGTACAATAGATTGTTGTAAATTATAGTCACCCTACTGCTTTATCAAACACTAGCTCTTATTTCTTCTATCAGACCACATATTTGTACCCATTAGTTAATTTCTTTTCATCTTCCTCTCCCCTCTACCCTTCCCAGGCTCTGGTAACCACCCCTATCTATCTTCATGAGATTTACTTTTTTAGCTCCCACATATGAGTGAGAACTTGTGACATTTGTCTTTCTGTGCTTGCTTTATTTCATTTAACATAGTGGCCTCCAGTTCCGTTCATGTTTCTGCAAATGACAAGATTTCATTCTTCTTTATGGTTGAATAATATTTCATTATGTTTATATACCACATTTTATTCATTCATTCATTGATGGACACTTAGGTTGATTCCATATTTTGACTCTCGTGAATAATGCTACAATAAACATGGTAGTGCAGATATCTCTTTGATATAATGATTTCCTTTCTTTTGAATATATACCCAGTAGTGAGATTGCTGGATTATATGGTAACCCTATTTTTAGTTTTTTGAGTCACCTCCAAACTGTTCTCCAAAGTGGCTGTAGTAATTCACCTTTCCACCAACAGTGTACGAGGATTCCTCTTTCTCCATGTCCTCACCAGCATCCGATATTATCCATTTTTGGATATATGCCATTTTAACTGGGGTGAGATTTTATCTCATTGTAGCTTTGATTTCCATTTCTCTGATGATTAGTGATGTTTTGCAATTTTTCATATACCTGTTTGGCCATTTGTATGTCTTATTTTGAGTAATGGCTGTGCAGATATTTTACCCATTTTTAAATTGGATTATTTTCTTGTTTTCTTTTGCTGCTAAGTTGTTTGAGCTCCTTATGTAGTCTGGTTATTAATCTCTTCCCGAATGGAGAGTTTGCAAATATTTTCTCCCATCCTGTGAGTTGTCTCTTCACTTTGTTGATTGTTTTCCTTGCTGTGCAGAAGCTTTCTATCTTGGTATAGTTCCACCTACCTGTTTTTGCTTTTGTTGCTTATGGTTTTGAGATCTTACTCCAAAAATCTTTGCAGAGACCAGTGTCTTGAAGCATTTCCACAATGTTTTCTTCAAGTAGTTTCATCGTTTCAGGTCTTAGATTTAAGTCTTTAATCCATCTTGATTTGATTTTTGTGTTCAGTGAGAGACAGAGGCCTACTTTCATCTTCTGCATATGGATATCCAATTTTCCCAGCACCATTTACTGAAAAAACTGTCCTTTTCCCATTGTATGTTCTTGGCACCTTTGTCGAAGGTGAGTTGACTGTAAATGCATGGACTTATATCTCGGTTATTTATTCTCTTCTGTTGATCTGTGTAACTGTTTTTATGCTGACGCCATGCTGATGTTGTTACTACAGGTTTGTAGTAAATTTGCAAGTCAGGTACTGCGATTACTGCAACTTTGCTCTTTTTGCTCTGGACTGCTTTGGCTAGTCAGGGTCTTCTGTGATTCCATATAAATTTTAGATTTTTTTTCTATTTTTATGAAGAATGTCATTGGTATTTTGATTGGAATTGCATTGAACCTATAAATTGCTTTGGGTAGTATAGGCATTTTAACAATATTAATTATTCCAACCCATAAGCATATAGCTTCCCCTCCCATCCCCAGGCTTCCCCTCCCATCTCCATCTCCGAGGCTTCCCCTCCCATCTCCAGGTTTCCCCTCCCATCTCCAGGTTTCCCCTCCCATCTCCAGGCTTCCCCTCCCATCCCCGAGGCTTCCCCAGCAGATGGGACACAGCACACAGGTTTCCCCGGGCCTGGGCAGGAGGCACAAAGTGACTCATCCCTGTCTGCCCGGGACTGAGTTGGTTCCTGGGATGCAGGACTTCCGACTTTTAAACGCTGCCCATGTTTCAGGCAAACGGGGTAAACTGGCCGTTCCAGGCAGAACCCTAGCAGCAGCCACACCCTGTCAACCCCTCCTTCTGCATCCACCAAACCCACAAACCTCCTTCTGAACACTTGACCTCTGACCCAATCCTTTCCAAGGGAATTAGTTCCTTTCCAGATGAGTCCCTCGAGTGAGGCTGTGAGGGGCTCCCCGTGGACTTCGGATCACAGGTTGTGCTCTCAAATTTGTCCTGCCCGGGAAGTATCTTTTCCTCGCCCCGTGGTGCTGGCTTTCCCCACTGTTGCACTGCGGCAGTCCACCTTCCCCCCAGAGACACCAAAAACAAGTCTCCAGAAATGCCAGTCCCAGGAGCTCCCCCTTTGAAACACAAGTGGTGACGTGCATTGCACAGTCATCTTTGGGAATGATACATCGGCACCTTTGCCATTATCCCACAGGCTTGGGGTCAGGCAGTGACCCAGGGAGAGGAGCAGTGAGAAGGAATGGACCTAAACATCTCCTGAGTCCACCGAGCCCAGTCACCGCCTCCCAGTCGGAGAAGGCAGCTGTGGGCTCTCCACTTCCCACATGGACCCTTCCTTGCTTTACCTCCTTGCTCATTAAGGGCACCATTGCTATTCATCTGTTCATCCCACACCCACATGTGTTCACCAGAAGGATGGGAGGGAAAGTGGCCCGGCAAAGAATAATCTTTGCTATCATCTCTCGGCTCAAAATTCCACTAATGCTATTTCTCACAAAGTGCTTAAGATGAGGGCCCAGTATACTATTTTACCTAAATTGCAACACTTTATATATATACTTTTATAAATGTAAGGGGTAAAAAAGTGACATTTTGTTACATGGATATACTGGGTAGTGGTGAAGCCTGGGCTTTTAGTGTGTCCATCATCTGAATAACATACATGTTACCCATGAGGTAATTTCTCATCACCCCCCCCCCCCCCCCCTCCGACTCTCCAATGTCCCTTCCACACTTTACATCCACGTGTATGCATTATTTAGCTCCCACATATAAGTGAGAACATGCAGTATTTGACTTTCTGTTTCTGAGTTATTTCACTTTGATAATGACCTCCACTTCCATCCATGTTGCTGCAAAAGACATGACCTTATTCTTTCTTATAGCTGGGGAGTGCTCCATTGTATATATGTACCACATTTTCTTTATCCATTCACCCACTGATGAACACTTTGGTTGATTCCATATCTTTGCTATTGTCACTGGTGCTGCAATAAACATACGTGTGCAGGTTCTTTCTAATATACTGATTTCTTTGTATTTTATGGAGGGAATAGAGTTTCCTTAAGCGAGTGTGGCTGGTTTTTATTTTCTAGTGTACTTTGCAACTAATATTTCTGTATACCCTCTTTTAGGTGATTTGCAGATTTTAACTTAGATCTCTAGCAAGTGCTACAAGGAAGAAAAGATCCTGAAGAATCAATCAAGTTTTCCGTGAAGTCAAGTCCAAGTAACACCACTGCCTTAACCACAAGCAGGAGAAATGAAGCACAGTATCAACTCGTATGAAAACGTCAGTGACACAGCAAGAAATAATTCCGACTGTCCTCGTGTGGTTTTGCCAGAAGAGATATTTTTCACAATTTCCATTGTTGGAGTTTTGGAGAATCTGATCGTCCTGCTGGCTGTGTTCAAGAATAAGAATCTCCAGGCACCCATGTACTTTTTCATCTGTAGCTTGGCCATATCTGATATGCTGGGCAGCCTATATAAGATCTTGGAAAATATCCTGATCATATTGAGAAACATGGGCTATCTCAAGCCACGTGGCAGTTTCGAAACCACAGCTGATGACATCATCGACTCCCTGTTTGTCCTCTCCCTGCTTGGGTCCATCTTCAGCCTGTCTGTGATTGCCGCCGACCGCTACATCACCGTCTTCCACGCACTGCAGTACCACAGCATCGTGACCATGCGCCGCACTGTGGTGGTGCTTGCGGTCATCTGGGCGCTCTGCACGGCGAGTGGCATCGCCATGGTGATTTTCTCCCATCACGTGCTCACGGTGATCACCTTCACGTCACTGTTCCCGCTGATGCTGGTCTTCATCCTGTGCCTCTATGTGCACATGTTCCTGCTGGCTCGATCCCACACCAGGAAGATCTCCACCCTCCCCAGAACCAACATGAAAGGGGCCATCACACTGACCATCCTGCTTGGGGTCTTCATCTTCTGCTGGGCCCCCTTTGTCCTTCATGTCCTCTTAATGACATTCTGCCCAAGTAACCCCTACTGCGCCTGCTACATGTCTCTCTTCCAGGTGAACGGCATGTTGATCATGTGCAATGCCGTCATTGACCCCTTCATTTACGCCTTCCGGAGCCCAGAGCTCAGGGACGCATTCAAAAAGATGGTCTTCTGCAGCAGTACTGCTAGAATGACTGATTCCTGATTTTAGAATCCATGGGAATAACGTTGCTAAGTGACAGAATAATGTGACATTCCAACAAATGCCAGTGCTCCTGACTGGCCTTCCTTCCCTAATGGATGCAAGGATGATCCCACCAGCTAGTGCTTCTAATAGCTAGGTTCTATGTGAACAGTCTTACTGTAGGGGCAACTTTTTAACTTTGTAACTGGAGAGATAAAACAATGTAGTAAAAGAAGGATAGAATACAAAGTATTAGGTTGGTGCAAAAGTAATTAAGGTTTCTGCCGTTACTTTCAATGACCAAAAATTGCAATTACTTTTGCACCAACCTAATAAACACGGCAATAACAACTCAAGGGCTTTGGGTTAAGGCAAAGGCTTCCTTTCCTGTGGACATCTAGCAAGCCAGTGCTGGGGTGGAGGCCATTGCAGCCAATTTCCAGAAGTTAAAGTACCTGGTCATGCAACTCCAGGCAGAAGCTGTAGGGTCTTTGTAAGTCAATAATACACTGGGAGGATTACATTGCTGCAGCTGGATTTGTCTGTCTCCCACAGCCACGTGGAATTTCTGCCCTCCTCCTTCTCCCTGTTAGCCTGATGTATTGAAGCCACCTCAGTTTCTGAAAGTAGGCTGAGTATAAACTATAAATGTCAACTAACCAGCTTCGAGTTTCCAGTAACAAATGAACCTCCTCTGTCAGTCTTCTTTGTCACTCAGTATCCCACTGGCCTTAAAACCCTTTCCTGTTACATTTCCTTGTGCTTTATGAGCATACATTTCAAAGGAAGAAATGAAAATTTAATCCATTTAGTTCCTATGTGGGAATACATAAAGGCCACATGAAAATTGCCACTATTTGAAGAAGCTATAACCAAACTACGTGCATTTGTTCAAATGTAGAAGTACAAGACAAGAGCCCCAATGTGTATTTTAAGAAACAGAGAGAGACAGAGAGAGAGAGAGAGAGTGTGTGTGTGTGTGTGTGTGTGTGTGTGTGTGTGTGTATTTTTACCATGCTTTTGGACTATGGGGGAAACCAAAACCAAAACAAGACTTCAAGAGACAGTGCTGTTATTAGAGCCCCAAGCCAAAGACCTGAGGGAAGCAAAACCACCTCCTTCTGCAGACGAGTGTGAAAGCAGACCCGGTCACTGAGAAGTGTCAGCCTCCCACCAGCCAAGACGCCAGCTATGGTAGAGTGGCAACCCCAGTAGGAATGAAAGAAACATAATTTGCGAGTTCATTCATTTTTAACAGCTAAAAATCAGCTTAAAGGAGAAGCACATTCTGATTGTAAGTCCCCGCTAAGTTGGAGGGTGACCTGAAGGGGGTGAAAGGTGAAAGGGACAGAGGAGAGCAGTAGGGCTTCAGAGGACACCAGGCTCAGGGTCTGCAGGGTGGATGGTATCTTCCAGAAGAGGCAACGCTTTGCCCTCAGGAGAGTTTCCCAGAGCTGCTGAGGGGAGAAGACAGCCACACGCAGGACCAACTTTTTGGTGATGGGTTTGATATTAGACATGGCAAGGACAAGAACTTCAGAAGCAAAGGAGGCAGCTGGAGTCAAGTGAGGACAGTGGCAGGCACGCTTCCGCATGGCCTGTGCCACAGATGGAGGTGAGAGGTGCACCTGCTTGTCCTCTGCTTTGTGGACATCCTTCCCTATTTGATCCTTCCCCTGCCAAATGGACTATGTTACTCTAACACTAACCTGTATTTATTAATATATGAGATAGACATAAGTTAATTTTCCATGAAATCTAAAGCACAACCCTAGAACTAATTTTTAAAAGTGTTATTTCTACCACTGAAAAGTAATGTATAGCATATTTTATGTGATTAAAGTGCATATTCTCAATAAGAGGTAACCTTTCTTTGATGCTGCACTGCTCTGTGACACCACAGAGGTAAGCAATGCCACTTAACCTCTGTCACAAATAGTCCCAAACTGCTCTTCCTAGAAAATTCTGCGTTTGTCAACAGCTTTGCTCTTGCTCTCTGCTGTGCATGTGACTGTTGTCAGAAGGAAAAACGTGGAGAAACTTCACCTCTCACTGCCTTCGATTTGTTGCATTTAATCTAAGAAACAAAATGAAGATGGCTAGTCTAATCATGTATAACACAAAAATGAAGACTGAGTGCTAATTCAGAAAACTTTCAATTCTAGACATTTTCAATTCTAGGTCTTCTGCTATATTCCCATCAGAACAGAAGCTTCAGGGCTCAGAGTTATTGAGGGTTGAAGTTTCTGCCCGCAGGATTGGAACTCACTTAGTACTCAGGTCTAGCAGGCAGAAGAGTCAATGCACATTTGTTTTTCAACAATAACCAGCATTCATGGTGCACCTTCTCCATACCTGAAGCTGCTGTAGGACACGGGGCCACCAAGTTGGGTGGGGCAGAAGAGAGTTCAGCCTTCACAGAAGCCTGGCTCCTGAAATATGTCCCACAGAAACAATGCACTGTGGTTCCCCATGGTGGTTACACAGGACCACTTACTGCCCATTCATGGATACACACGTGAATTTTCAGCAATAAGGAAGAGGAAACATTTGAAAACACAGCTGCCTCTTCAAAACTCAGTTGCCAACAGCCTGCTAATTTGCCAGTTTTCAAATGATTTGGATGTCTTATGCATACTCCTGTTCATGCCAGCACCATTTCTTTCCTGTACTCTGCAGGGGCAGGGGTCAAATGCATATGTTATTGATATGGCTGCACCCAGGAAGCCCCTCTGTCCTGGCAGACCTCAACAGGAGGGGTCCCTCTTCTGCACCACTGGCTCACTGTTGTGTGACCCAATGGTCCTCTGCTTTATTTACATTTTTTTCATTGGGTGCAGTCTAGATGTGACTGTCCAAAACAAAGCAGAAAACAGGAATCATACCAAAAGTTATTACAAGAGTGGACTGTGAGAGCTGCAAGGACTCCAGCCCTTTGCTTCAGAGAAGGACCACACAGACCTCCTGGTGTCCAGGCCACTGCTCTGACCACTGGCCCCGTGTCCTTCCTTAGTATTTACCCCATCTAGTCATTTCTTTTTTTTTTTTATTTTGAGTCTTGAACAGTCGCCCAGGCTGGAGTGCAATGGTGCAATCTCAGCTCACTGCAACCTCAGGCTCACGCCTCTAATCCCAGCATTTCCTTAAAATAAAAAGCAAACCCTATAGTGCTTTACAAATTTACAAGAAGCTCTCACAATTTTGCAGTTCTCACGGCCATGATGTACAGTCAGCACAGACGTGGAACCTGAAATGAGATGATTCAGGCCACACAGCAGTGAATGGCAGAGTTAGGACCTGAACTTGGGCTTCTCCACTCCAGTCTAGGTTGGGAGAAGATGGGGCTCCCCAGGCAATAGGTTGGGCCCCGACCTTTGTTGGCTGCTGAAATGAGATTGACATGCTGCCAAGTACACAGGCCAGAGTTCAGACTTCAACACAGATCTGGTGTGAGCCACTCAAAGCAAGCCTGGCTGTGGATGTGTGCTACATGCAGCACTGGGCACCTTGAATCCCTTGAGCCCCTGGAATGCCCCAAACACCCATTTGGAAACCCCAGATTGAGCCCAAATAAGATGGTAAGAAAGAGTCACAGAGTCTTCCACAGCACATGAGGCAAGGTGTGTAGCATAAGGTTTTATGTCTGGGTAAGTGCAACACCATGATTGACAGAAGTACAATTATTCAGACAATTATGAACACAAGCCATGAATCAAAAGTTCAGGCAAGGCGGGCAAAGAAGACATTTCAGAACAAATGAACAGACTGCTTCCGATGGAAAGAATCTGGCCGCTCTGATCTTCCCTGAAAAGCATGCATAGCTCAGAGTGCAGCCAGCAGAGTGTGGACCTGCTTCTGGGGAGAAGCAGCAATTCCACCTGACCTGGATGTCAGAACTTTTCTTCCCGCCACAATCCATGCTTCATCATGCCTGGCTTGCACTCAGAGTGCTGTGCGTTCCCTGAGCACATGCCTGCTAGGTAGAGGGTGGGTGGGGCCCCCAGAAATGGGTGGGAGCAGTAGAAACCATAGGACACAAACGACAGTAAGAAATTGTCATGACTGTTCCCAGAGTGGATAAACAACCCTTGCATGTTGGACACAATCACCAGGAACTGAACAGAGAGAGCCTCTTAGGCCCATGTCTGAGCTGGTAAAGAGAGAAAGGGGATGCTAGCACTCCCGCCTACCCCTTGGCTGTCGCTTTGTCATAGGCGAGCAAACAAAGGAGAGCAGAGCCACAGAGAGGAGCACTTTGTACTTAATCCCTTCTGGGAAAGCTGCAGGCGATTCGGAAGCCACGGCAACAAATAATCTCCTTAAACGTCTTCCGCATCTCCCGGCTGCGGAAGGCGTAGATGAGAGGGTCCACCACGGAATTACACATGATGAGGATGAGGTACATATTGAAGTGAGACATGAAGCAAGAGCAGTAGAGGTTCTGAGGGCAAGAAAGCATTAAAATGAGATGGAGGAAGAACGGGGCCCAGCACACGATAAACACGCCCAGCAGCATGGTGAGGGTGACCGCGCCCTGCACGCTGGTCCTCTGCCGCGCAGAGCTGGCCCCGGGCACAGCCGCCATCCGCTTGACGTGAGTCCGCGCCAGGAGGAACATGTGTATGTACAGAGACGCCAGGAGGAACAGCATCGTGAAGAACATGGAGATGAGGCACAGGATGACGTAGGTGGATTCCGAGTACACGATGAAGACGATGCCGCAGCCGGTGCAGAAAGCCCAGATGCCGGCGATGATGGCCCCTGAGCGCCTCGCTGTCATGATGTGGTGGTAGCGCAGGGCATAGAAGATGGTGACGTACCTGTCCACCGCAATGGCCAGCAGGCTGCACATGGACGCCACCACGGAAATGCAGATCATGGAGTCAAACACATTGTCAATGTGGCGCACGAAGGCGTCTGCTATCACTAGGTGCTTGTTGTTGAGCAGGTAGATGGCCATGGTCTCCCAGGCGTTGGACACGCCCACCAGCATGTCGGCCACTGCCAGGCTGCACACGAAGAAGTACATGGGGGAGTGCAGGTTTTTGTTCTTCACTACGGCCCCTATAACCAAGATGTTCTCCAGGAGGCTGACGACACCCAGAGTGAGAAACGCCTCCACGGCGATGCCCATGTCTTCACAGGGCGAAGACTTGTTTTTGACATTGGGTCCTGAAAGGTTGCCCTCTGTGGCATTCAGGTTGAGATCCAAGAAACGAAGGTGAAACGAGGAATTCATCGCTGGAGAAATACACCTCTTGTCTTGGCAGCAAATTTACTGTAAAACGTGTTTTAAATTCACAATCCAGAGAAGTTAGCAGCCTACCAAAGAAAGACAGCAGCTTGCCTAGAAACAGCACAGCCTAAGAAAGGGGATGAATGAGTACAGTGCATCAGAGGACTGAGCTTGGCTTGCTCAATCCTTTTTTTTTTTTTTTTTTTTTTTTTTTAAGAGACAGGGCCTCCCTATGTTGCCCAGTCTGGTCTCAAACTCCTGGCCAAAAGCGATCCTCTGTCTCAGCCCCCCAAAGTGCTGGTACTCCAGGGGTGAGCCACGTGCCCGGCTGCTGGCTTGCACCTTCTGACCTGCATTCCTGAGAAGTGGAAGAGTGTCCCTGGACATGTGGATTAGAATCTTTCCCAGCCTCTTCTGCTCTCCTAGCTTTCGGCTCCTAGCCTTTCACATGCATCTTACTAGATAGACACTCACCTCCATGTGCCCAGGACAGTTTCACTTTTTATGGCTGCTCTCCTGGGCTCAAGTTCACTATCGAAAACGTCCCCAACTCATAACCTCCAAAATCCCAGCCAGTCTCCCAAAGTTCACATTCCTAAGGCTACTGCACGACATTCTCCTCAAGGGAGCTCCGATTTAAGACTGTACAGACCCGTATTCCCTTAAGAGAGGCAGACAGGTGCATCCCCAACATTTGTCCTGACACTTCTCAGACCCACTGGGATTCAGCCTCCACAGCTGTAAGTAAGGCTATAACCAGAGTGGTCTGTTACCCTGAGAAAAGTCACATGTTAAAAGCTACTGTCTTAAGTTTGGAAGTGTAAGCTGCACATATATGTTAAAATTGAGGAAAATAGTGCTGCTTTTCCTCAATACCTATTTTTCCCTCTCTTCTGCATTATGTGGAATTCCATGAGGTCTAACTGATCGTTTATTAGGTCCGCGTGAGCACAGTACAAAAAAACAGCAACTCACATGCACCACACTCCTTTGTTGCAAAATGTCTCTCTCATGATTCATTTTCAAAAACCCCTTTGCCCTCCAAACTCAGATCACATCTGGAGAGAATTTCTGTCATCGCTCTCATCATTAATATTGGCGATCATTCCGGGAGGGAGGGGGGGATGAGGGACAACAGATTACTTAATAGGTACAATGTGCACTATAGGGGTGCTGGCTACACTAAAAGCCCAGGCTCCACTACTAGGCGATATATCCATGTAACAAAACAGCACCTGTACCCCCTAAATCTATAAAAATAAAAAAGGAAAAAATTGGTAATCATAAGCATTTATTGGACTGCAATCATTTGTTACATGCTTATGTCCAGTTGCAGCTCAGAGATATCGGTAAATGATGGAACTATACTAAACATCATATCGAGCTGTGTTAAAAACTCAGGGGGCAAGCTGGCTGCCGACCCGCTCACTTCCACATGCAGCGGAAGCGCAATTTTGCATTTATTTTCAGGATCTCAAGGAGATAGAAAGTCGTGGCTATTTACCGGTGCTCCTCCTCGCGGGCTGCGGCGCTCAGCCCGGGCCCCCGGCGTCCCCGGGATCTGACGGCCGCGCGGCGCTCAGGGCCAGCCCGGGACGGGCCTCTTCCCCAGCGAGGCGGTTGCAGCTCTGCGGGGCTTTAAGCTTCCTGCCCGCCCGCGCCGGGCCCGCCTCCGCCCCGCCGGCTGTCGCTCCGGGCGGCCTCCGCTGCCACCTAGTGGCCCAGCGCGGCACCGCGGCCAGAGAACTGCGTCAGCCCCGAGCGAAAATCCTCCCCCAACGCATTCTTGAGTGGTTGGTGGGTGGGTGGGTGGGTAGGTTGGTTGGTTGGTTGGTTGAGTGCTTCGTTGGGTAGTTAGTTGGTTGAGTGGGTGAGTGGTTGCTTGTTTGGTTGGTTGGTGGTTGGGTGGGTGGGTGAGCGGGTGGCTGTTTGGTTGCTTGGTTGGGTGGGTGGTTGGGGGGTAGTTAGTAGGGTAGGTGAGTGGTTGCTTGATTGGTTGGTTGGTTAAGTGAGTGGATGGTTACTTGGTTGCTTGGCTGGTTGGGTGGGTGGGGTTTAGTTGATTGGGTAGGTGGGTAGTTGCTTGGTTGGTTGATTGGTTGGTTGGGTAGGTGGTTGGTTGCTTGGTTTGCTGATTGGTTGCTTGGGTGGATGGGTGGATGGGGGTTAGTTGGTTGGGTAGGTGGTTGATTGCTTGGTTCGTTGATTGGTTGGTTGGGTGGGTGGGTGGGTGGTTGGGTGACTGGATGGTTGCTTGCTTGCTTGGTTGGTTGGGTGGGTGGGGTTGGTTGGGTAGGTGGTTAGTTGCTTGGTTCGTTGATTGGTTGGTTGCGTGGGCGGGTGGGTGGCTGGTTGGTTGAGTGGATGGATGGGTGGTTGGGTGGGTGGGTGGTTGGTTGGGTGAGTGATTGGGTGGTTGGCTGGCTGAGTGGAGGTTGGTTGGTTGGGTTGGTGGGCAGTTGGTTGGTTGGTTGGGTCAGTGGGTGGGTGGGTGGGTGGGTGAGTGTTTGGATGGGTGGTTGGGTGGGTGGTTGGTTGCTTGGGTGAGTGATTCGTTGGTTGGGTGGGTGGGTGGGGGTTGGTTGGTTGGGTAGGTGGGCGGTTGGTTGGTTGGTTGGTTGGGTCGGTGGGTGGGTGAGTGAGTGTTTGGTTGGTTGGGTCGGTGGGGGTTGGTTGGTTGGGTAGGTGGGTGGGTGGTTGGTTGGTTGGGTAGGTGGGTGGGTGGCCGGTTGGATGGGTGGTTGGGTGGGTGGCTGCTTGGTTGTTTTTCTGGCTGGTTGCACTTTTTGCTTCTTTTCTCTTCCTCTTACTCCTGATTAAAATGCTCCCCAGCTCAAAGAGGGCTCTGTCACCCCGTTTCTCCTGGATGGCGGTCTCTGAGATCTCCTGATGATTGTTCTTTGGGAAGGAGGCCCAGTGCCTGGGAGCCCTCATCTGTGGACCTACCACACCCCTCTTTGCCCAAGGCTCTCACGCCTCCTCCAGGACTGCACGTACCATGCCAGGCTTTATCAACCACACAAGCTTTCCTTACTCCAGCAAAAAAGAGAACAAAGGATGTCCTCTTGTCAAATGTCCTGGCCTTTCACAATAGTTTCTGGACCACTCCTTTCTCTGACACCTAAAACTGACCTTCAACCCCCAAAAGAATCATTATACTCATGATAGGCAGAAGCGCCACTGCCCCTACAAGCCAGGGCAGGATGCACGGGGCCATATCACTACCAGAGCTTTCCTTGGGCTTCACAGACGATCACAGCCTTCCAGCAGTTCGAGTGTGGGACCACAGTCTGGCTGGTCTCAAACGCCACTGGAGTCCTGAGCCATGCTGGGAGCCGCAGAGTGGAATTCTAGGAAGAGGTTCAGAAAGTTGAGAATACACATTGGGAATGTGGTGTGAGGGAGGGAACTCGTTTTTGTGTGTTGAAAACATCGGTAAGGGCCAGGCGCGGTGGCTCACGCCTGTAATCCCAGCACTTTGGGAGGCTGAGGCGGGCGGATCACAAGGTCAGGAGATCCAGACCACAGTGAAACCCCGTCTCTACTAAAAATACAAAAAAAAAAAAAAGCCGGGCGCCATAGCGGGCGCCTGTAGTCCCAGCTACTGGGGAGGCTGAGGCAGGAGAATGGCGGGAACCCGGGAGGCGGAGCTTGCAGTGAGCTGAGATCCGGCCACTGCACTCCAGCCTGGGCGACAGAGCGAGACTCCATCTCAAAAAAATAAAAATAAAAATTAAAATTAAAAAAAAAAAAGAAAACTTCGGTAGGGTCAAGTACTCACGCATATAGTCCTCACATCCAAGATCAGAGAGGGTTCTGCAGAAGGTCCTGGTGTCCCAGGAAAGTGCTTAAAATTGAAGCCTCTGTGCAAGGTGAGCAGCTGGACAGCAGCACACAGCCTCCCACACTGGTCAGGGCAGCTGGCCCAAGGCCCTATGTGCAGGTGTTCTTGCATTCAGGGTTGGCAGAACAACGTAAGTGCACATACCGCCAAAACAGATCTGCTCAGATCTAACCATACCTGCTCCACCTCCACAGGCTGAATACTTGAAAGCTGTTTGTAAGGGTGTGAAGACGCATTCCACACTAAGGGCAGCCATGGCGATCTTCCTTCTTCACAGGTTTCGTCTTGCCCAGCCTTTTCAGTGATGTTCATAAAAGGTCGTGAGAACGAGATGGAAATCAAGTGCACTGATCCTATTAGCTTCAGGATAGGAATCTTCCACAGCAGCGTCTCAGTCTGCTCTTATGGGGGGGGGTTGTGGGTTCCCCGCATTTTCCTTCCAGCTTCTAGGTTGTGTTCAGGGATCCATTTCCCCACCACCACCCACCTCCCAGAAAGCCAACGCACCCCCGACCCCCACCAGCCCACCCACAAGGTTTTGCTAATTCTGATCAATACAAAGGGAGCCTGCTGAGGGGTTTCTGGGGATGGTTCCTCCTCAGACCTGTAAGATGACAGTCCTCTTCTTCCTTTGAGAGTCACCAAGTGTGCACAGAACTCCAGGGACTACAAAGCCGTCCTCTTCCAGTATGAAGATGGGCCATGGTGGCACGTAGCAGAGGACTGGAAGTAACCTGGGAATTTGACTCACTTCTGAACCAACCAGCTCGGAGGGGCATTCTCCCTCTGGCCCACTCGCGGCTTAGGGGAGAATTAATTCTTCTTCTTAGGCTTGTCTGAGTCCGGTTCCTTGTGCTGCTGCGGGAATCATCCTAAGTACTACAGTCCTTTCCCCAAGCTGCTGATGCCCCTATGTCCTTCAAAACGAACGTGATTTCAGTGTCCAGACAGCGCAAGATGTGCTGCGAATGAGCAAAGTTCCCCACAAAGAGGCTCCACTTGGAATCAGAGCAGGGCCGTGGGGAAGCCACGGGAAGAGCAGATCCACACCCCTGCAGGTCGGCACCCGCAGCACAGAACAGAGGAAGCCAACCCCGCCCAGTGCTTTCAGGTGCCCACTCACCCACAAAGTTAGAACAGTATCCGCTGCAGATATCGTGGGGCATGGTCATTAAGAAGCCCAGACCTCTGCTCCGACATCTGGAATCTCCTGGAGTGGCTGCAATACAAGACCACGGCAGAGAGGAGCTGCCTAAGGGCACCGCTCAGCACGGCTAGGACAGCACGGCTAGGACAGCACCTGCGCTGGTCCTTTTCAGCACAGATCGCCAGCGGCTGCAGCTTCTAACAACAGCTTTCCTTTTCCTTCATCCTGTTAAAGAACTTAGAGAAACGAGCTTCTCTGAGCTAGCCCCTTTGTAGCCCAATATTTTCAAGCAAAGGCTGAAAAGATAGTGTGGGCTATGGTTTTTTTTTTTCCCCAATACACATTGAATAAAAAAAATGTGTAAAAAAATGTGCATCTAGTCAGCCAGCTTGGCTCCCTCCCCAACTCTTTTAGATTTCTCCAAACATTATTGTACTGATCTTTCTTTTTTTTTTTTTTTGAGACGGAGTCTCGCTCTGTCGCCCAGGCTGGAGTGCAGTGGCCGGATCTCAGCTCACTGCAAGCTCCGCCTCCCGGGTTCCTGCCATTCTCCTGCCTCAGCCTCTCCAGTAGCTGGGACTACAGGTGCCGCCACCTCGCCCGGCTAGTTTTTTTTTGGATTTTTTAGTAGACACGGGGTTTCACCGGGTTAGCCAGGATGGTCTCGGCCTCCCAAAGTGCTGGGATTCCAGGGTTGAGCCACCATGCCCGGCCTCTATTGTACTGATCTTTAATGCCCTGGTATTCCTGTTTCCACTTCCTGGTTCTCGAGTGTGCTGGTATCTTCCCTACACTTACAGGTAACAGGGTGACAGAGCAAAGGCAAAGGAGCAGTAGAGAGTAACTGAGCCGCGGACATGTAGGCATAGAAGACAAAGGTCCGGTGAGATGAGACCCTGCAACATTTGCTTCTGATGAGGGCCTCAGGCTGCTTCCACTCATGGTGGAAGGCAAAGGAGAGCTGGTGTGTAGAGATCACCTGGCGAGAGAAAGCAAAAGATGGGGGAGGTGCCAAGCTCTTTTAAACAACCAGGTGTCATTGTTGTTAATCGGAAAACATTCTGTCCCTGGGAACTGAGCAAGAACTCACACTCCCACCAGCGTCAGGCATTAATCTATTCATCAGGGCCCCACCCCCATGACCAAAACACCTCCCACTAGGCCCATCTGCAATACTGGGCATCAAATTTCAACGTAAGATTTGGAAGGATCAACGTTCAAATTGTAGCTCATTCCTAAGCAGAAGTTATGTACCTGGGTGCACCAAAATTCATGTACTAGAATATCTGGATCAGTACTAGTTTCCAAATGGTAAATGAACCAAACAGCCGTCAGATAAATAGTATGTGGTTTATTCACACAATGGAATATTATACAACCATGAGAATGAAAAATTATGTACAAATACATGCAACAAAAATCTCACAAACATAATATGGGTGAAAAGAAACCAGATACAAAGAATACATAATTCCATTTATATATCATCCCAAACCAGACAGAACTAATCTATGCTCTTAGAACTCAGGATAGTGGTTTCCCTTGCAGAGGTAGTTAACTGGAAGGGAATCTGATGGGGGGCTTCTGGGGTGCTGATTGTATGCACGTGTTCCATTTGTGAAAAATCATTGGTGCGTTGCCTCTGTCTGGATACGCAACTCAAAACTGAAAGGCCTCCTCTCAGCCTCTCACTTTGGCTACACCCTTGTACTGGCATTCTCAGCTCCTGCCACTTGCAAATGGTGAGGGTGGGAAGAGAACCCCTCTCCCTGTCATGCAGGCTAAACTAGATTTGCTACAGGTTGGGCTGCTAAAGAAGGAGGTCTATCAAACTGAAATTCAAGTCTTATCTTTGCTTCCTGCCAGTGCACTTGAGGGCTGTCTTGCTCTCTCTAACCCCCTTTCAAAAAAGCCCCTTACTCAGAAACAAACACTCCTCCCAGGGAACATCTAAGTAGGTATCAACATTTTGAACCAAAAGGATGGAGCTCTAACAGTTAACACCTCAAGCTGCAGGTGGTGGATGGGTGGAGTCATCTGGGCTCCACCTGGGACACCTGTGGAGGTATATAACACGCACTTGGAGGGCAGGCCCGACTTGGGGAGGGGGTGTGAAAATCCTGGCTCTCCTTTGGGCAAGTCTGTATCCTCTATGACTCAGTTTCCTCATCATTAACATGGGAATAATGGTGCTGAGATGTTGTAACAATCAAAATGAGTTACCAGAGGTGAAGAATTTAGCAAAGTGACTGACTTAGGCAGGAGACTAATAAACATTAGCTGTCAGCTCAGCTTTGTCCAAGGTATGCTGTCCCCAGAAAAGCACAACCCAGGAGAAGTCCAGGGAGCAGGGATTTTAGGGCTTGCTCAAGTCTCCACAGCCAAACTGTGGAGAGCACCCTTGGGTGTCCAAAGCTTCCTCAATGTGGTGGTGAGGCGCAGGCACTAAGGAGTGCCTACATGGGAGCAGAGGACACACTGGGAAGCACAAAAGGGAGAGAAGTGCTGACAGTGCCCCCGGATCCAGTCCCGTCCATATCTGCTAGTATCACTGCGCAGTGTAGTAGCCTTTGCACTGGTTGCCTTCAAAGAATTAGGAATGTTCTTCTGCCAGAGGGCGGGGAATGAAGACACTCGTCAAGTGTGTAGTGTTTGCTGTAGCAGCAACGAGGGAGGTTCTAACATCACACACACTTCCTATGTGACCAACAGGCCATCAAGTACCACAGGCATGTTGGTACAACTTCCATTACTGCGGCCTGGTCCCTGGATTTGGCCTCTACTTTGCAGACCCTATAGACCCTCTGTGGTGACTGGCTCGAGATAACCCAAATGCACAAGGCCTGAGGTAGACAACAGAAAGCCAGTTTTTCAACAAAAAACAATGTTCGAGAGCTAGAATATTCACACTGGCATTTTCACCGTGCAGGCAGATCTATACAAGTAACCAAACCTTCATCACAAAGATACTTGAAGAGTACTTGAATACAAATCAAAATGACATAATGGCGCTAAGCTAAAAAACAGGTTAAGAAGAAATTCCCAAGAGAGTTAACAAACCTGGATACCTGGCCATCTCATGGCTGAGCAACCTTTGTCTGCTTTTCTATGACGCTGACCAATATACTCTCTCAACTCTGCTCTGATTCTCTATTAACATGTGAAGTCAGACACCGATCATGCTCCCTTGATTTCCAAGTGTGGGGGGGGGGGGGAGCAGACAGGGAAACTCACTGTGCTGGCAATCTACCTTTCAGTCATTACAAGAATGCGTTAACATAAGTGAGAGTCTCCACCCAGCGTTTTCTCCGGCTTAAGGCCAGTTTCTTTGGAGAGTCACCCTGGACCCAGAGAGCCTGGTTGGGTACTGAAGGCACAGGAGGGCCAAGCCGGATGTTGCAGTGGCTCTGCAGAGGCCCTCTCACAGAATTGCAATACTTTCCGCAGGTTAGAACATGGCTTCCTCAGAAGTGGTTAAAAACTGCCACCTCCCCTCCTTGAACACAAGCCACCAGTGCTTTTTCTCAAGTATATTCTAGACCCAAAGCATTGAACATCAGCAGTCTTCGTTGCATCACAATCCAGCCATGTTCCCCGATCAATCAGCGCAATCCCCGGTGCCGTCATTCCCACCAACAGCTGGTTGGGTCTTCATTTCTAATTCCATTCTCAGAGGACAAACTGCATGGCAGGTCTGGGAATGCCCCACTTGACTGAGCTTGCGGCAACAGGTGCTCTTCCTGGCCTGATGGTGAAAAACCATACCCCCTCACAACAGTCACCGTAAGTCCTGAGTAGAAAACCGAACATTTAGACTGCAAGGTGGGTCGAGGGAGTCCTACTAGGTCCCTTCCACCTTGGTGGTTGGAGAGGATATGCAGGAGATGCCATTTCTAGTCTTTTTCCTAACAGTTCTTAAGTCAATGTCCAGAAACTTAATTGTAGCAAGGAGACACGGGCTGGGGGCGGGGAGGGGTTGCAGGGTGGTGGAGGAAGAACTGATACGGCAAGAGACAGGCAAAAGCTCAAGGAGGAAGGCGGCTGCCTGAACGCAGTGCCTGCAGACGTGGCTCCAGTGAGCCTCCCCCACACCAGCAACAGTGGGTTCGGTCCCCAGTGCGTTTTCTCAGATCTAATCTCGCTCTCTGCTCCTTTCTGTTCGCTTAAGAGTTCTTAGGAACTCTACCTTTCTGTTCTCCCTGCCTTGTATTACCACTGCTTACTCCATTCTTTGGAGGATTCTTCTCTCCCCCAAATTACCCATGGCGTGGAAGAGGCTGAAAGAGGCTAAAAGTACATGTATTATTACTACCTGTTAATTAAGAACAGTAAATGCGAACTGCGGAAATGATGATGATGCTTTTCCTGCACCTACCAAGCTATCAATATACTTCCCGGCACTGCCCGAGAATGAAAACGAACCTGTATGTGTGACAGGAAGACTTCGCTTCCCCACCTCACCAACACATTTGCAAACTTTTCCTACCAATGACAGCCACCAGAGTCAGATGCAGTATTACTTTCTTCCCAAACGACTTAAGGCAAAAAGACTTATTTTTGTAAACTGGTAACACTTTGGAGATTCAGAGGTTGCAGAAGGAACTGAAATGAGGAAACCCATATTTTCTTGCTAAAAAGCTTGCAACTCTAACACCATGAACTGGTTAACAGATGTAAACTAATGAAGACACTACGTTTTTAAAACAAGTATTGTGAATTACTACAGAAATTTGTAAACCACGGCTTAATAATTTAAAAAAGAATACTCAATTGCTCTGCTTCATTCACTACATCTACATCTAAAAACTGGCAAGTTTTCCAAATGGTGGTGTAAAGTAAGAATAACAGTTCACACAGGTACCAGTTTTGGAAAAGCAGTCAATTATACAAGTGACAATTTTAACAATGGCTCGTATGGTGCAAAGTGCTGAGGTTGTAACAGAAGAACAGGTATTGCTTATTTCTGGGCTGAAGTGGGTACACAGCATCAGTTGGTGAGAATATTCCTAACGCAGTTCCATGTATAAATTTGGAAAAAATGTGCAACATGTTTACATGGGAGGGATTTTCATTAAATTTTGAGAAAAATAACTATGGCACCATTTGTTCAATGAAGAAAGGTAAATGTGTCTAATCACAATCTTAGTAACTGGAAACATTAATTGCTGTGGTAGTAAATTCTCAAAAGAAAGCCCCAAAATTCCAAAATTCTATGCTGCCACTTAAAGTGTTCTAACCAGCTCCTGAATTGCGGCATGTTAATGATTATTTCAAAATGCAATAAATTGCTAAAATTTCAGCTAAGCAACTTTCATGAACATCTGAAATTGAGTCTTAAACTTATAACTTTAATAACACATATTGAACACTTACATTCAACTGTACAGACCATTAAATCTTGAAAAATGCTATCTAACAAAACCATAGAAATGAACATACTATGAAAATGCTCTCTGAGCAATTCTACAACTGCAATAAATTGAATACTGTAAACACACACAGGACAAATCTGAGCACTGTGGAAAGAGTTTAGTTGCTTTAACAAGTCGTATTTTTATGAGTTAAGATCATAGAGGCAAATGGAATTCTTAGAACATTACCTAAAAATAGATTTTTTAAAGACAGAGGTCCCAATTCATTCTTATATACACATGCAAAAGTTCATCTGTCACAGACAGCAAATGCTGAATTTCTACACTGCAGTTTCTGGCAGTATCCTGCACATTTAGAATTAAAATCAACAAACAGAGAAACATCAAATATATCGAGATGAGTTGTTCAAATTTGTGCAGGACAGAACATAGCCCCTCTGGGACTACTGCCTGTGTGTTCACTGCTGTTTCTCAAAGGCAAACACCAAGTAAATACCTAAAAAGGAAATAAATAAGAGTTTAGTTTCTCAAATGATTACAATAAATAAAACAATCTGTCTTGTTCATAATCTGGTGAAAATTCTTACGCTCTCAAGCAGCTTCTGAAGAGGAAAATCCCCATAAATTCTAAGAGTTCCTCTATTATTTGAATCATTTTTAGGCAGACATGGGAGGGTATTTGTTTACTTTAAAACAATTATCTACTTACTATAAAACTCAGTGATATAGCAGCCCATGGGAAAACCAGTTCAACAGCTCTAAAAATCAGTTTAAGGTAAGAAAAATGAAAGTATAACTAAACTAAACTAAAAGTATAACAAATTAAAATTATACATTAAAATTTAAATTAAAAGTATAACAAAGAAAACTAGAATTAAAATATTAAAGCTATTTGATAAAATTCCAATGAAAGGAACATACATGTGAACAATTCACCCAATTACTGTGTTGTAGGGCCCTGTGAAGAAAGTGAGCGAAAGCCCCACGACAATGAGACAATGAACACTTACAGACCCTGTCTCTATTTGTGCATGGACCGGCTCCACCACAATTGATACTTACAGACACTGTCTCTATCTGTGCATGTACCGGCCCCAAGAGCTCTCTCCCTGAAATAAGGATTCCTGCTTTGACCCAAAAGACAGCTAAACGAATTCAGGATTCCTTGTTCTGAATCAAGTTGAAACCTATTGAAGGCATACCTAACTTTATTTAGCTTCACCGACTGTTTTTTGTTTGTTTGTTTTTTTACAAATCGTAGGTCTGTGGCAATAGCACGTCAAGCAAGTCTACTGGCACCATTTTTCCAACAGCACATGCTTGCTTCAGGTTTTTATATCACATTATGGTAATTCTTGCATTACTTCAACCTTTTCCATTATTATCTGTCATGACGATCTATAATCAGTGATCTTTGCTGCTATTATAACTGTTTTGGTGTGCCACAAACTTTACAGAAGTGCCTTTATAAGATGGAGAACTCATAAATGTCACGTGTGCTCTGACTGCTCCACTAATTAGCTGTTCCCCCATCTCTCTCCCTCCCTCTCCTCGGCCTGTTTCTGGAGATACAACAACATTGAAATAAGGCCAGTTATTAACTCTACAATGGTCTCTACATGTTCAAGTGAAAGGAAGACTTGCACATCTCTCACTTTAAATCAGAAGCTAGAAATGATTAAGCTTAGTGAAGAAGGCATGTCAAAAGCTAAAACAGGCAAAAAGCGAGGCTTGAAATCAGCCGTTATGAATGCAAAGGGAAAGTTCTTAAAAGTCTACTCCAATAAACACAATGGAGTAACAAAGCAAACAGCCTTACCGCTGATTTTCAGAAACAGTCTGAGTGGTCTGCAAAGGCCAGTAACTAGTCACACGTTCCCTTTATCCAAAGCCTACTTCAGAGACCCTAACTCTCTTCAATTCTATGAAGATGAGAGAGGTGAGGAAACTGCACAAGAAAAGTCTGAAACTAGAAGTTGGTTCAGAAGGTTTAATGAAAGCAGCCACCTTCATAATGTAAAAGTACAAGATGATGCAGCAAGTGCTGATGTAGAAGCTGCAGCAAGTTTCATGCAGAAGATCTAGCTAAGATCACTGATGAAGGCGGCTACATTAACTAAACAAGACCTTCAATGGAGACGAGACAGCCTTCTATTAGAAGATGCCATCTAGGACTTTCATAGCTAGAGAGGTCAACACCTGGTTTCAAAGCTTCAAAAGACAGGGTGACTCTCCTGTCAGGGGCTAATGCTGCTGGTGATTTTAAGGTGAAGCCAATGCTTATTTATCCTTCCAAAAATCCTGAGGCCCTTAAGAATTATGTAAAATCTGTTCTGCTCATGCTCTATAAATGGAACAAAGGCTGGATGACAGCATATCTGTTCACATCACCGTTTACTGAGTATTTTAAGCCCACTGTCGAGACCTACTGCTCAGAAGAAGAAAATTCTTTTAAAAATATTACCGCTCATGGGCAATGTACCTGGTCACCCAGGAGGCCTGATGAAGATGTACAAGGAGATTAATGTGATTTTCATGCCTGCTGATACAACACAAATTCTGCAGCCCATGATCAAGGGGTAATTTTCCTTTCTAAGTCTTCTTATTTAAGAAATACATTTTGTAAGGCGATAGCTGCCATACATAGTGATTCCTCTGATGGGTCTGGATGAAGTAAATTTAAAACCTGATGGAAAGGATTCACCATTCTAGATATCATTAAGAATGTTCATACTTCATGGGATGAGGTCAAAATAACAACATGAACAGGAGTTTAGAAGAACTGTATTCCAACCCTCATGCATGACTTCAAGGGGTTCCACACATCAGTGGAGGAAGTAGCTGTAGACGGGATGGCAACAGCAAGAGAACTAGAATGATAAGTGGAGCCTGCAGATGTGACTGAATTGCTCCAATCTTATGATCAAACTTGAACAAATGAGGAGTTGCTTCTTATGGCTGAGCTTGAGATACAATCTGCTTCTGGTAAACACACCGGGAACATTGTTGAAATGACAACAGAGGATTTAGAATATTCATCTTACAAAATCTTAGCTGATAAAGCCCCAGTAGAGGTTTCAGAGAAGTGACTCCAATTTAGAAATAAGTTCTAAAGTGGGTAAAACGCTATGAAACAGCATTGCATGCTACCGAGAAATCTTTTGTGAAAGAACAGTCAATCAATGAGGCAAACTTCACTGTCTTAACTGCCACAGCCACAACAACCTTCAGCAACCACCATCCACTGAGAGTATTTCCATCATCGAGGAAAGACCCTCCCTTCACCAGCAGAAAAGATTTGGATTCACTGAAGGTTCAGATGATCTTTAGCATTTTTTACCAATGAAGCATTTTTAAATTAAGGTATGTATACGGTTTTCAAACACTACTGCACACTTAACAGACTACAGTACAGTGTAAACATAACTTTTATAGGCACTGGGAGATCAAAAAATCTGAGTGACTTGCTTTACTGTGGTGGTCTAGAACTAAACTTGCAGTATCCCCAAGGTAGGCCTGTATATCTTCTAATAAAATACCGATAGATTTTAGGGCAAGAAAATACCTGAAAAGGTGACAAATCCCGAAAACATCACAAGGATGTTCAGGGCATGTGCTGGGATACTCAACCGTGAGTCAAGATCAAGTCCATCTAAGCTGGAGGCCTCACTCCTTGAGATGACTTCTGAAGGGAGGGTAGATGAACACAGCTAACTGCCGGATGGCCTCCCAAGACTCCAGCTTCTTGCTCTTCCAATCCAACTTGTACAGGAATACCATGGCAGTTTTTCCAAAATACTACTTTGGTCATGCTACTATCTGCTCCTTATTTACTGGTTTCCAATTTCTTTTAGTTGAAATGAAATGTGGCTAGCAGCACAGTGATAGGACAGAAAACAGGCAGGGTGTTCATCAAGTCTGCTGCTCCTGCCAGAAGGGAAGGAGAAACGCGGTCCCCAGCACTTGTAGCACATCAGTGTGCACAGCACGTCAGCACTCACAGCTGGCTACTATGCTGTCCCCTACTCTGTGTGGCCTTTGTGCAGTCCAGCCTTGCCAAATCCCACCTCCCACAGACCCATACCAATTGCAAACAACCCCTCAGTCCTGTTCTGTCCTCATTTAGGGTCATCTGAAACCACTAACATGCTAGAGTCTGATTTTCAATACATAGTAACTTTCCTTCTAACTTGAAACTCCTAAAAAGTCCCACTTATTGTATAAAATGCCTTCTATGCAGGCATTTCAATTGGGATTTAAAAAATCAAATCGTGAACCACTTCCACTTCCAGAAACAAATCAATAGCAATTCTCTCCTTTCTCATTTTTTTTTTTTTTTTTTTTTGAGACGGAGTCTTGCTCTGTCGCCCAGGCTGGAGTGCAGTGGCCGGATCTTGGCTCACTGCAAGCTCCGCCCCCCGGGTTCACGCCATTCTCCTGCCTCAGCCTCCGGAGTAGCTGGGACTACAGGCGCCCGCCACCTCGCCCGGCTAGTTTTTTGTATTTTAGTAGAGACGGGGTTTCACCGGGTTAGCCAGGATGGTCTCGATCTCCTGACCTCGTGATCCGCCCGTCTCGGCCTCCCAAAGTGCTGGGATTACAGGCTTGAGCCACCGCGCCCGGCCTCCTTTCTCATTTAAAGCCATCTTCTAGGGGAGCGGCAGCTCTGATGATAGCTTAATGATCAGACCAGTAGAAGTCTAAAATATAGCTTGGGCCTTTTAGACTCGTGATGGCATGCAAGATACGTTTAACTTACGAAGCCGTCTAGCTTAGAACAGTGCAATTCATCAAAGAGCCAAACAATCCTGGGGTGCTGCACTCTAGGTGCAATCTGGCCACTGCTCGCTTCCCATGTTCAGCCCATCTCTTCCAATTGTCTGGGGCCATCTAATTTTTCATTTGTACACGATGACTGAAGTTCAGACAAATAGGCAATATAAAAATACAGTTCTAAGCCACAGCCAGTACCGCCATCATGATGACTCGTGATCAAAATTTACACCCCACTTTGGGACTAGCAGGATGTCTAAGGTAACCAGTCTCCACTGAAGGGAAAAAGTAATAAAATCCATAGTTTATGCACACGCTCACTAGTGTATCAAACACAATCACATGTGTATAACACCCTCCATTGAGGCTATTTGAATAGCCTCAAAATACTGGTCTTGTTTGACTCCTTTGCTTTTCTTCTCTAACCAACTCAGGAAGTCTTACTAAATTTCCTTTTGCCAGGCTTCCATGAAACCACGGTTAAGATGACAGATCACTTAGGTAAGCTCATCACAGGTTAGCTCTGTGATCTTAGCAGTTTAGTTTTCTCATCTGTGAAAGGAGATATAATACTCATAAAGTCATTGTGAGGATTATAGAACCACAGGCCTTCACAGATTTGCTGTGCTTCTGGCTTCTCTTCTGAACACTGGAACTTCACTTCAGAACATCTTTGCACCACGTTTGCCCCCTATCGTGCGCATCTCTAACACATTCTGCTCACAGATGTTTCACTGAATGTTCTAGTATTATCATGCCTTCACAGTCACATTAGAGTGGCCAAATAAAATAAAAAAAAAAGGCATGCAAGTATTCTATAAGCCAAAAATTCCCCTAGAAATCTGAGGTAAACACTTCAAATAGAGATGGCTACTTAGTAACAAATAGGCAATGAGAATGTTTACACATGCTCACAAAAGTTTACACTGAGGAAGACCCTATGTACAGTGCATCTTCTTTTGGCACTACACAGTTGTGCAAGAAAGGAAGATTACACATATATAGAGATATAGGTATTTGGGTGTGTGTAAACACAAACAACCTAAAATGTGTCAGAAAAACTCAAAGTTTTCAGATTTTATTTTGAGACAGTCTGTGTCGCGCAGACTGCAGTGCAGTGGTGTGATCACAGCTCACTGCAGCCTTGAGGATCAAGCAATCCTCCCACCTCAGCTCCTGAGTAGCTGGACTACAGGCACATGCCACCACGCCTGGCTAATTTTTTTGTATTTTTGGTAGAGACAAGCATTCGCCATGTTGCCCAGACTGGTCTCAACTCCTGGGCTCAAGGAATCTGTCTGTCTCGGCATCCCAAAATACTGATTTCTGGTGTGAGCCACAGCGCCCAGCCTTTTTGCAGGTTTTCATGATCACTTTGAAACAGGAACTTAGACATTATCAGTTAATCTATGCTGATGATATACTCACTTGTAGCTTCCCATTCTGATTTACTTAAGGTTCCCTAAAATTACAAAAGAGAAAAAGAAAACTTTAGATTCAATATGGAAGTAAACATATGCTTATTTCTAAATAACCGGCATAGATGTCCAAAGGACCCTAACTTCATTGTAAATACACATTCAATTCACTCTTACATTGTGATTTGAGCATATAAAAGAAATCAGTGAGATCAACTTTGAAAGCCATCTTCTCACACTTTTATCCTCCTGCCAAATTCTCTAACTTGCAAATTCTCAACCAAAGACTGAATGTGTGTGAAAAGGGAATAGTGTGTGAGTGTGTGTGTGTGTGTGTGTAACTGGAAAATGCATCTATCTAGTATTCTTAATTTGGAAAATGAAAAAACAAAAAAGGCCTATCTTGAAACATCAAACAGCACTGGTGGAAAAAATACAATTTTCGTGTTTTTTTCAAAGGAGTAACAAAATAAAGTATATATTACACAAAGGAAATACGTTACATTTATGTAGCTATCAAAATATTAAAGATATGTGTTGCTTTGCACACACCATTAACTATAATAACAAGATCTAGTGGCAGTTCTAGTGATGTCATTTTTCCAGACATGATAAATGAAAACAATATTCTAAGATATTAGCAAAAATGTGCTATGAAAATATCTGTAATTTCTACTGATGACAAAGTCATAGTAGCAGCTAGTATCACTGTGGTACTATTATAGTAATTATTTTTAAAAACATTTACACAGAAATTAGTGTAAGTTAAGATGTAATTTTTCCCATTTAAATTCCTGGACTCCTGAATCCTATGTATGAAATGCTGTGATTCATTGGTGCCTACATTAGCAGGGAACTTGCACACCAAGCCTGTAATTTTTTCACTATCTTCACTGCCTTAGATATAGCACTCCATCTCAGTCCACTGAATTGAATTTTATCCCATATTCTGTGGTTATAACAAGTCAACATCACTTAGGGAAAACAACTGATTTGTAAGTCAATGAGCCCAAGTATTGTAAGCAAGTGAAATAATTTCCTATGTCTCCATATAAGGTATGTTCTTTTTCTCATTCTCTATAAATACTTTCAAAAATTTTAACTCACCAAAGGTAACTTTACTTGACTGTTCTTCATGTACTTGGCTGCATGTTCATAGTCATCCACTCTCTCAGAGACAAGTTTAGAACTCTCATTTGCAGGATATGGCTGGGGAAACAAATGAAAGTCCTAGTTACAATAACACATTGAAATTTACAATTCAGAATTAAACACGCTAAATCACTGAAATAACGTAATTAGAATAATCCCTAAGTACTACTTCTGGAATACAAACTACACATACTTTTGAAAAATGAAAAAAAATAAAGGAAGAATCCTCTCTTAAACCAATTTTTTTAAAAAAATTATACTTTAAGTTCTAGGTTACATGTGCGAAATGGGCAGGTTTGTTACATAGGTATAGATGTGCCATGTTGGTTTGCTGCATCCATCAACTCATCATTTACATTAGGTATTTCTCCTAACGCTATCCCTCCCCTAGGCCCCCACCCCATGACAGGCCCCAGTGTGTGATGTTCCCTGCTCTGTGTCCATGTGATCTCATTGTTCGACTCCCACCTATAAGTGAGAACACGTGGCGTGTGGTTTTCTGTCCTTGTGTTAGTTTGCTGAGAATGATGGTTTCCAGGTTCATCCACGTCCCTGCAAAGGACATGAACTCATCCTTTTATATGGCTGCGTAGTATTCCATGGTGTGTATGTGCCACATTTTCTTAATCCAGTCTATCACTGATGGACATTTGGGTTGGTTCCATGTCTCTGCTGTTGTTAATCAGTGCCACAATAAACATACGTGTGCATGTGTCTTTATAGTAGCATGATTTATAAACTTTTGGGTATATACCCAGTAATGGGATCACTGGGTCAAATAGTATTTCTAGTTCTAGATCCTTGAGGAACTGCCACACAGTTTTCCACAATGGTTGAACTAGTTTACACTCCCACCAACAGTGTAAAAGCATTCCTATTTCTCCACATCCTCTCCAGCACCTGTTGCTTCCTGAATTTTTAACGATCGCCATTCTAACTGGCATGAGATGGTATCTCATTGCGGTTTTGATTTGCATTTCTCTGGTGACCAGTGATGATGAGCATTTTTTCATGTGTCTGTTGGTTGCATAAATGTCTTCTTTTGAGAAATGTCTGTTCATATCCTTTGTCCACTTTTTGATTTTTTTTTTTTCCTTGTAAATTTGTTTAAGTTCTTTGTAGATTCTGGATATCAGCCCTGTCAGATGGATAGACGGCAAAAATTTTCTCCCATTCTGTAGGGTGCCTGTTCACTTTGATGATAGTTTCTTCTGCTGTGCAGAAGCACATCTAATTTAGTTTAATTAGATCCCATTTGTCTATTTTGGCTTTTGTTGTCATTGCTTTTGGTGGTTTTTTTTTTTTTTTGAGACGAAGTCGCGCTCTGTTGCCCAGGCTGGAGTGCAGTGGCGTGAACTCAGCTCACTGCAAGCTCCACCTCCCGGGTTCACGCCATTCTCCTACCTCAGCCTCCTGAGTAGCTGGGACTGCAGGCGCCCATGATCATGCCTGGCTAATTTTTTTTTTTTTTTATTTTTTAGTAGAGACAGAGTTTCACCGTGTTAGCCAGGATGGTCTCAATCTCTTAACCTCATGATCCGCTTGCCTCGGCTTCCCAAACTGCTGGGATTACAGGCATGAGTCACTGTGCCCGGCCTGCTTTTGGTGTTTCAGTCATGCAGTCTTTGCCCATGCCTATGTCCTGAATGGTATTGCCTAGGATTTTTTCTAGGGTTGATATGGTTTTAGGTCTTACATGTCAATCTTTAATCCATCTTGAGTTAATTTTTGTATAAGGTGTAAAGAAGGGATCCAGTTTCAGCTTTCTACATATGGCTAGCCAGTTTTCCCAGTACCATTTATTAAATAGGGAATCCTTTCCCCATTGCTTGTTTTTATCAGGTTTATCAAAGATCAGATGTAAACCAGCAATTCTTTTTTTTTTTTTTTTTTTGAGACAGAGTCTTGCTCTGTCCCCTAGGCTATATTGCAGTGGCAGGATCTCCACTCACTGCAACCTTGGCCTCCCGAGCTCAAGTGATCCTCTACCTCAGCCTCCTGGGTAGCTGGGACTACACGCACAAGCCACCATGCTGGCTAATTAAAAAAAAATTTTTTTGTAGGGACAAGGTCTCAGTATGTTGCCCAGGCTGCTCTTAAATTCCTGGTCTCAAAGAATTCTCCTACCTCAGTCTCCCGAAGTGCTGATATCACAGGTGTCAACTTTTATCACAATCTTAGGATATTCACAGCTGGAAGAAGCTACATAATTTAATCACCACCAAGAACCATTTAGCAGCAAACACTTGCACCTTCTCTATTGTTAGCCAAAGGCTTTGTATATATAAATACAGAGCTTAAAGATGTCATAAAAGAGCTAAATATTAAAATGATGGCGATTTAATAGCCATGAAAAGCATAAAGAGCAACAAAAAAGTCAAGTCAACAGAGAACCCTGTGTAATAATCTAGCCTCCAAATTACAGACATTTCCCATATTTACATGACTATGGAAAAGGGTCAGAAAAACATCCTGTGTTTTTAAGGGTATGCTGGCCAAATGTTTATCCAAATTACTTCAAGTGCTATTTTTAATCCATTTTAAGTGATATCCCTTTATAGTATCTGAATTTTGCCTTTTAATAGATGTAAATCAGGCCTGGCTCGGTAGCTCATGCTGTAACCCCAGCACTTTGGAAGGCCAAGGCAGGCAGATCACTTGAGCTCAGGGGTTTGAGACTAGCCTGGGCCAACATGTCAACATTCTGTCTCTACATAAAATACAAAAAGTAGCCAGGCGTGCTGGCACGTGCCTGTAGTCCCAGCTACTCAGAAGGCTGAGGTTGCCTTCTGAGTATCACTTAGGCCGGGGTTGGGGGAGGATGGTGGGAGTGCTGGTTGAGGGGGAGAGGTTGCAGTGTGCCAAGATGGTGCCAGTGCACTCCAGCTTGGATGACAGAGCGAGACTCTGTCTCCCCACTCCCCTACCAAAGAACAAACCAGATACATGTAAATCCAAACAATAAATTACATGAACATTTAACAGAACCATCTACTCTACAAAGTTTATATTTCTTAATAATTCATTTATAATTCTTTGTCTTACTGCAACAAACCAGCTAGAAAGGAAGCACTGTAAACTTACAACTCCCTAATAAACTTTTAAGAAAGGATCTATGAATATCTGCTGTGCAATCTTCTTTGTCTCTTTTTTTAATAAACATCCTGCGGCAAGTTCAGGCATTAGAAATTAACCTATTTATTTGCTGTTTTAAAAGTATTCGGCTATTTAGGACTGCTGTATCATTAGCATAAGCCACTTTACTTTGTATCACATCCCAGCACAGGGCTGTAAGAAAGAACACAGACTATCAATCAGGTTTTTGGAACTTTAATTCTACATGTTGTAGTTTTACCATATCACAAAGTTTCAGAACTTCATTTCTGAATGCCTGCCATACTATTTTGTTGTACACTTGTTCTTTAACTTATCCTCCATGTGATTATCTGCTTATCCCTGGACACCCAGTTTCTCTTCTCTACCGATCATTTTGAAAGACCAACCAATACACGATTATAAAGCTGCAAAACATCGTTATTTTTAAAATTTATTTTTTGAGACGCAGTTTCAGTTTTGTCACCCAGGCTGGAGTGCAGCGACATGATCTTCGCTTACTGCAACCTCCACCTCTCGGGTTCAAGCGATTCTCCTGCCTCAGCCTCCCGAGTAGTTGGGATTACAGGCATGCACCACCACATCTGGCTAATTTTGTATTTTTAATAGAGATGGAGTTTTACCATGTCGGCCAGGCTGCTCTACAACTCCTGACCTCGGGTAATCTGCCCGCCTCGGCCTCCCAAAGTGCTGGGGTTACAGGCGTGACCCACCATGCTGGGCCCAAAACTTATTAAAACATATATATCTTAGTGTCTCCTCTAAAAGGAGTTACTTTTCCACAAGTGTCCCCAGAATATGTTTGCTGGCGGAAAAAAAAGAAAACAGGTGTCAGGACCTATAGTTGCATGGCCTACATCTTTTCATTCTTTCTTCTCTCTGTTCCAATGCTCCAGGAAAAGACTTTTTGTGGCAAATATCAAGAAACAGATCCATTTAAACCTCTGACCTGGTCAAAAGCAGTGGCATCAGACTGCTCTTTCCACCTCTGGTCTGATTGTAAAGTCGTTCCAAACAGTCCCCCATTGTGCCACCCAAGTAGCGTCCTGTTATCTGGTCATGTCCTTTCCTGCCCCCCGTGCTTTACACGCCCACCAGAGTGACTTGGTCAAGAAGTAGGAAAACCAAAGGATATTTCAAACTGCATGCTATTACTGCTTCTGTCCCCAGACAGCCATGGTAACAGGTCATATCCCCAAGTGCAGTACTGGGAGAGAAGGAAGACTGCTGAAGAACTGTGAAAGCCATTAGTACTAGTTCCTCAAACATCCCTTGTGCACTCAGGTTTCTCTGCCTGTCCTCTACCAGTCTTCGTCCTTCCCAAAATGCCCTTATATCTACTCACTGCACTTGGAATGCTTCTTCAATACTTCAGTTCCCATTATGGACTGCATTATTCACTGAAATAACATGCCACAAAATTCTTGTTATCCCATACCCTACTATACCTAAGTACATTTTAACATAAATTACACAAGTGAATTCATCACCCATATGCTAAGAGAAAAGCTAAATAACTGACCACTGTCATGCAAAGCACCATCAAATAAAGGCGATATGCTAAAGGTATGCTCTGTGGACGGGCGCAGTGGCTCAAGCCTGTAATCCCAGCACTTTGGGAGGCCGAGACGGGTGGATCACGAGATCAGGAGATTGAGACCATCCTGGCTAACACGGTGAAACCCCGTCTCTACTAAAAAATACAAAAATCTAGCCGGGCGAGGTGGCGGGCGCCTGTAGTCCCAGCTACTCCGGAGGCTGAGGCAGGAGAATGGCGGGAACCCGGGAGGCGGAGCTTGCAGTGAGCTGAGATCGGGCCACTGCACTCCAGCCCCAGCGATAGAGCGAGTCTCCGTCTCAAAAAAATAAAAAAAAATAAAATAAAGGTATGCTGTGTATGTGGGACAGGGGGACTTATCCACACATGGTTTTGCTAGTTCTCTCCTCTTCCTCAAGACAAAACAAGCCTCCCTTCCTAATATAAAGCCAATAAAAACATTCTTAGACCTAAAGTATAGGAAATACAACTAATGAGGAATATAACATTTTACTGATTATGTCTCTTCAAAGACAATTTAGAATTTATAGAAAGTCTTCCCACTCAACATTGTGGGAGTGGCTGGGTGCAGGTGCAACTTCAACAGGAGACTTTTGTTTGAGTATCATCTAAAAACTGAAGAACATCAAAAGGTTAGTATGGCCTTGAGCAAGTCATTGATCCTCTGAGCCTCAGGCTGCCTACTAAAAAAAAGTGAAAAGTGGCCAGATGCAGAGGTTCACACCTGTAATCCCAGTACTTTGGGAGGCCAAGGTGGGGAGATCGCTTGATGAGGCCAGGAGTTTGAGACCAGCCTGGGCAACACAGCAAAACCTCATCAGTACAAAAAGTTTAAAACTGAGCCAGGTGTGGTGACACAAGCTTGTAGTCAGTTACTCAGCAGGCTGAGGTGGGAGGATCACCTTCCAGAGGGTGAAGGCCTCAGTGAGCTGTGACTGCATCACTGCACTCCAGCCTGGGCAACAGTATGAGATCCTGTCATTAAAAAATAAAAATAAAAAATAAAAAAAGAATAGGAAAAAAATAGAGGAAAAGTTACCATTCTGCCTGCTTCATGGAGGTAATTATAAGGACAAATAAGTCAGAGCACGCTTAAAGTACTTAAACTGAATCAACTCTCTAAAGACGTTTAATGTCCACCTGATGAATACGATTCTACTGATCAATAATAAAAATGCTCACTGAATATTTTAGGTCTGTCCAACCAGACATTGTCTGATAAGGAGAAAAAGGAAAAACAATCAATGGCTATGTGCTTGAAGCTTATACAGATACCTTCATTGCTGCATTAGGTCAGGAGAGGTCTCAGCAACAACACAGTCTAAAAGACTGGAACCCTGCTAAAGAATTACCATACAATAAAATTATGTATGGTATGAGCTTGTCTGGACACTGGCCAGGAAGGTTCTAAATTATTGTCGTAACCAAAAGGCACTGTTGTAAAGAACTGGTTCTCAAATTGCGGCCATTCTGCCCACGAGGGGACATCTGGCCACGTCTGGGGAGAGTCTTCTGGAGACCATAACTGGGGACAAGAGTGTTACTGGAAGGCATCTAGTGGGTAGAAACCAGGAATGCTACTGAATATCCTACAATGCACAGCATCCCACAGCAAGGAATTATCCAGAACAAAATGTCAACAGTCCTGAGGTTGAAAAATCCTATTTTAAAGCAGTACTATCTAGAAAACAGAATTTGGTAACAGCAGTATTCGTTCTTTCGTCAAGCATTTACTGAGCATTCACCATGCAGTTTCTGTATCAAGCTCTGTCCTAAGTGCTGAAGAGCATAATACACATAACTACTTCATGATCAGATGGCCTTGCAAGGATCTCAACAACAGCCAAACAAGTTCACCATGACTGGAATTTTTACATTTTCTCTAAATACTCACCTCCAAGGCCTGCATTCGTTTTAACAGCATTTTATTTTCATTGTTCTTAATCTTTTCTTCGTAGAATTCCAGAAATGTTTTTTTGTACACTAGTTTCATATTGTATTTCTTTGCCATTCTGTCCAAAAAAAAGATACTTCATGAAAAAGCTTCCACGTGTTTGCGATTCCTCAACTTACTTTTGTACAGCAGTGACATCTTCTGGACTTAACTAAAAAAGCTACCATTTCCTTGATAAATTCACAACACAGTCATACGAAATGCAGCAAGAGTAACCTATCACACCTCAAAGAAATATGCATTCTAAATCTCAGGGGGTTTCAGAGAGCTCTACTGGTATAACACACAGGTCAGGAAGTCAATGAGAGTCTCCAGAGCTGTGAGATGGGGAAGAAGTGTAGGAAATTCTTTTCTACTGATTCCATTCTACTTTACTTGATCTCTCAGATTCACTTTCATCTCTTGACTTCTCTGGCAAGATACACTATTAATTTTTCCCCTACATCATGGACTGCTTCTTCACAGGTTTTTTTTTTTTTTTTTCCTTTTTACTTGCAGGTTTCTGTTTTTTACCCAACTTCTAAACTTCAAGGTTCTGGAGTACAGTCCAGAGCTCCACTCACTTCCACCCCACAGCTATCGGCAGTTCAGCTCTCTCTCATCACTCATGGATTCTACTGTTATTAGAAATCTTCACCTGCACGTGTCACTGGCACTCTCTAACTTTCCGTATCTAAGGCTGAACATCACTACTCTTCTTATGCCAATCTTTGTCACTTCAGTAAATCCATCTGGTGATCCATGCCATCGCCCCCTTTTGCCAGCTGTGCTCAATATACATCACTAAGTCCTTTCCATTTTACCTAGAAAACATCAATTTCAAATAGGTCAACTTCTTACCTCCTGCATTTGGCACCATCCTGCTGCTTCAGTCGCCATCACCACTCAGTGGTACCAGTCCATAAACTCACTTTGCTTGTCCCCCTGCTTCCATTCTTACTCTCCCTCAATGAATTTTCCAATCGCAGCCAGATTAAGCTTTCAGAAATGCGGACCTGAGTCATGTCTCTACCCTCCTTAACACCCTCCACTGGGCTCCAGTGCACGTAGGACACAGAACATGGTCTCTAAGACATTCATCTGTAAAGGCATGCTACCTCATTTTGGGACACCCTATTATTGGTCACGATGGGCCTTCTTTCAACATCCTGGACTAGCCTAGCTTTCCCACTGCAGGGCCCTCACACACGCTGTCCTTGTGTCAGGAGCATTCTTCCCTCCAGTCCTCAGCTGCCCACCTACTTTTCCATCCTTTAGATCCTGACTCAAACATTGCTTCTTTACAGGTATCTTCCTGAAATCTTCTATTTTATTAGGTCTCTCCATTAGACTCTTAGGTATTTTTTTTGCCTCAATGCATTTGCCAAGTTTGTAATTATGTATCTGTAGACAACAAAAGGGAGCCTGGAGATGACTTCAGGCAGCAGTTAAAGAAGAGTGGAAGGAAGAGTGAAAGTCAGGTTGGAGAGCTCGTGTACAGGGTGGCATTTGAGGGGATAGGGCAAGGGCAAACACCACAGGGCCACAGAGGTTTCTAGGTAAGAGGTACATGTAAGGCAGGATTCTGTTACTTCAATTAATCCTCCTTGGAAAAGCAACATGAGCAAAATTAAGCCTTTCATTCTAGATAGTTCATTTTCTTTTGTAAATCTCTAAAATAAGCCTTTAGAAATGAAACCAAGTTTTACACCTAAAAAATATCATGATTCAAAGAATTGAGGCCCAATTTGAGTAAGTTTTGCCACACAAAAAGCTGACTTCTGTTCAGTTTCTTAATGAAATGGCAAAAAGGCATCTCAAAGCCCCTACACATTTTCAGACTCTTTCATCCAATACTGTTTCAATAAATAATCTTTTAAAAAATTAGATATTAAAGTGATGACTTAGGTTAACCATCATTAGGCAATTTAAGTTAAAAAAAAAAACCCTCTAGGTCTTGTTCAGCATTTAAAATGAATCTTCTGTTTTATACCGTTAACTACAATCTCAAGCTAATATACTAAACATTCTCAACAACATTCCACAATTAAGTTCTTTTTTAAATAAAGTTGAAGAGCAGTAACATTTTCCCCGTTTATTAGTTTTAAAAATTAAAAAGCAAAATGCAATATTTTTAAATTTTCTAAATGGTTTATATTTATAAAATTATGCATAGTATTTTCCTCATGTTCAGTCACAATGCTACTTCGCTTTCTTATATTATTGAATAAGCTATTACAGAACTCCTAAAAATACTGTAACCCTAATTTTAGACTGAGTTACAATTAAAATCATCACCAAGCAAAAGTAAACAGATAATATACCTCTTCTTTTTCTCAGTTAATATTCAAAACAGAAGATTTTTGTTTCAAAAAAGTAGAAAATCAAGTTCAATCAATCACGACATGGCCTACATTTAAGCTGACTTTTATACTCTCCACACCAGGGAAACTCTGGAAACCAAGGTGTATCACAAGGCCTTGAAGCCTTACCTGGTAAGGCCCAGTTATCCCCAGCTTTTCCTGTGTCTACAGTTTGCTAGGACTCCTAGGAATTCAGGCACATGGGAGAACACATTCCTGAATCAGGATTTTAACATCGACACTGCCTGTGAGACATAGGCAATTTCAAAGCTATAGTGAAATGCAAACAACTTTTAATACTCATCTCTGTCAATAGGAAGATCTTTGATTTATGAAGACTCATTGTTTATCATCAAAGTGACCAACAGTCACTAAAAAAAAACTTTTGCTATTTGCAGTGTCAGACATTTTGTGCCACAAGCTGAAGGCAACTGCTTCCCCTTTTCACCCACAGGATTAAAAAATTCCAGGAATGAGAAAAAACTAAGTTAGGCTATATGAGACCTATGGCAATAATCCCCCAGATTTGAGGCTAGTCTTTTTTTTTTTTTTTTTTTTAAAACAAAACAAAACAAAACAAAACAAAAAAAACAAGATTATACTTCTTCTTTGGTCCCCATTTAAAATAAACAGTAAAAGAAATACTGCTTTTTCTCCCTTTTCTTTCCCTTAAGACAAAAAGAAAAGAGTGAACAGATTAATGACTTCTTACTCATTTAGCAATGGAAAATAGACCAAGAATTCAGGAACATCCACAACACCTTCCAGGTTGAAGTCATATTTGCAGCCAAATAAAGGATAATCTCCTTTCCTCTGAAATTTCACAGTATATATTTCATTTCCAAATGATTCTGTTTCTGAAGCTTCAAGGCGTCTTCTGACAAGGTTATCCCCCAACCAAAATAAAAAGAATAAAATTGTGATTAATGTCGACTTATTTTGTTTAGATTTTGCATGTGAAGAACTACATGATGCACACTTCATTAGCTTTTTAATTAGATATGGGCTACCTTTTTTTTTTTTTTTTTTAAAGTGATAAGGTCTTAATCTGTCACTCAGGCTGGAGTGTGGTGGTGTGACCATAGCTCACTACAGCCACCAGCTCCTGGGCTCAAGTGATCCTCCTACCTCAGCCTCCTAAGTAAGGACTACAGGGGTGTGCCACCATGCTGGCTAATTTGTAAATTTTTTGTAAAGACAAGGTCTCACTTTGTTGTCCAGGCTGCACTCAAACTCCTGGCCTCAAGCAATTCTCCTGCCTCGGCCTCCCAAAGTGCTAGGACTATAGACATGAGCCACTGCACTCTCCTGATGTGAGTTACTTTTAAGAAGCAATATACTAAAAGATAATCGACAGTCACACCAATAAAATTAAGCTGGAAATAGGAATCACTCTCATGAGAGTGATTAAGACTGGTTTGGTCTCTGTGACTGTCTATCTGACCTGCAGTTTGTCTATCACTATAACTTCAGTCTCTAACTTACACATAAAGATGAACTTTTAGAAGTTCATCTGTAAATTTGTCTACTGAATTTAAATTCTGAATGTCTACTCAAATATCTTATGAAAGTGTTCAATACTTATAAGATTAAAATAGCATATTTTAATAAAATCGACCTCTGGTAAACATTTGCTACTTAATACTGAATATTTTATAAACCACAATATATTTAAAAGTACTTACATCAATTCAAAGCTATTGGGAGTAGTACCAATAAAATAGCCCCCCGGGCTAAGTCTCTCACACGCATTTCTCAGCATCATGTCAGCCTGTTCATAGGACTCAAATGAGTAATGACAGACAAACTGACAACTGCAGATGTCAAAACACATTTGTGGGTCATGAAATTTTTCAATCAGAAGTTCCTGAAACAGATTAAAATGAGTTAAGATTTTGAGGTAACTACAACACAGATTAAAAACCTTTCAGTAAATTAACTTCTAGAACGTAAAGTTCTTCCTTTCCCTCACAATCTTCGACCTATGCTTTCCCTTGTACAATAAAGGACACAGAGAAATCATGCACGTATTCTAGTTTAACAGAATAATTTGATTCTCATTTTCACAGTATTTAAAAACTGAGGAATTCTGAAATCATGTGTAAAATATATTAGTCAATTATGATATTGCAAGTTGATTCTTTCATCACTTTGCTTGACAGCTAAAAAAATGACATTCAACAATAACTTGGGTTAAAAAACATCTGGTGTTTGGGATTTTTTAAAAAATGCAAAAATGTTTTCAAAGTATTGCAACTTTCTGGCAGTACACTCCCAGTACACTTATCTTTTTCACTTTCAAATTTCAAACAAAATGTGTATGATTAAAGGTATCTACAACATTCAATGAGCTAACAAGTCAATGAAGAACAAAAAGTTCATGGTGAGACCTTCACCCCTGAAGCAGTTCTTTATAAGAAATTCAGAAACAGGTGGAAGGTAGGAAAAAACCAAACAGGCTCTGATATGTTGGGAAACCAATAAATTATAAGGTGAACAAAACATAGTATAAGTTCAGTTCTATTTCAAAGTACTGGAAAATAAATGATGTCCATACAGAAAAGCAACAGCTAATTTTAACTCGAATTGTTAAAAGCAAAAAATTCCAAGTGCTCAGTGAGTCATGTGAGGGAATTTACCATAACAGAATTTCCAGTCCAAAGTGAAAATGCATGTCCCAAGGTTTTTAAAGTTTCAAAACATATTTTAAAAAATGAGTGGCCAGGCACCATGGCTCATGCCTGTAATCCCAGCACCATGGGAGGTGGGTGGATCACCTGAGCTCAGGAGTTTGAGGCCAGCCTGGGCAACATGGCGAAACCCCATCTCTACAAAATACACAGAAATCAGCTGGGTGTGGTGGCATGTGCCTGTAGTCCCAGCTACTCAGGTGGCAGGAGAATCATTTGAGCCTGGGAGGTGGAGATTTCAGTGAGCTGAGATTGTGCCATTGCGCTCCAGCCTGGGCGACAGAGTGAGACCCTGTCTCAAAAAAAGAGAATCAAATGTTTTTAAAAAGTAAAAATTGAGTTGATTTTTAAAACAAATTATTTATCCAAACTAAAAATGTAAAAAATAAACTGACCAAAGAAAGAAACTGTACCTTTGAGCAGTCAGCAGTTATAAATTCTGCACTGAAAATATATTCACTATCACGACGATTTTTCATGTCCTCATACCGCTGCTGACACTGTTTGATAGAAACATCAGCAATATCTGGAAAGATGGAAGGGTATTAGTAAGTATCAAGACAGAATGCCAGAAATTGAGACAGTGACCTCGACTGATAAACTCTGGCATAAAAGTCAGCTTTAGTACCAGTGAAAAGGTTTTATTTCTTTTAAAATAAAATTTAAAAAAAGGGCTTTATTCTGATGCAAATACCCTATCAGTTTTCAAGAGGAACTAAAAGTGTCTCAATAGGTATGGATGCTAGAAAAGTTCTATCATGATTTTTAAAAGCTTATTCAAAGTGAAAAGGAGAAAGTTTTATTCAAATCTGAATTATAAAACCTAACACTATCAATAAGCCCAGTTTTGGAAATACCAAGGGTATACTTTTATAATAAAATGTTATTTGCCCTTTTCTTCTTTTTTGAGACAGAGTCTTGCTGTATTGCCCAGGCTGGAGTGCAGTGGTGTGATCTTCCCTCACTGCAACCTCTGCCTCCGGGGTTCAAGTGTTTCTCATACCTCAGCCTCCCGACTAGCTAGATTACAGGTGGGTGGCACCATGCTCAGCTAATTTTTTGTATTTTTGGTAGAGGATGGGGTTTCACCATGTTGGCCAGGCTAGTCTTTTAACTTCTGGCCTCAAGTGATCCACCCTCGTTTGCCTCGTAAAGTGCTGGGGATTATAGGCATGAGCCCCTGTGCCTGGCCTGCCCTTTCCCCTGTTTAAAGATTCACACTGATGATGCAAAGGCAATGGTAGGTAAAACACTGGGATCTTATCCCAGATACAAAGTAACACTAAGTAGTACGGGCAGTACTTCATGTATTCTTCACCATTATACAATACAAAGGGGGAAAAAAACAGTTTCATTTAAGAATGCCCTTGAAAAAATAGCGAAAATTAATTTTATTAAACCTGGGCTTTTGAATACACACTTTTAAAAATGTTGTGTGATGAAATGGGAAGAAAACATTTCTGCTACCTAACAAGGTTTGATGGTCATCTTCAAGAACAGTACTGATATGACTGTTCTGAGTTTTGAGCTGTACTGGCCACTTTTTTTCTGAGAAAGTCATTTTGACTTGAATGACTGACAAACTATGGTTATGCAGACTTGAGTAACCAGCACACATTTTCTTGAAAATGAACAAAGTGAACCTGTCACTTAAAGTTCCCCCACCCCTGGGCCACAAACCAGTACAGGTCCATGGCTTGTTGGGAACCAGGCTGCACAGCAGGAGGTGAGTGGCAGGCAAGCTAGGTTGCATACTCCTTATAAGAATCTAACACCTGATGATCTGAGGTAGAATTCCATCCCCTGCCTGTGTGGAAAAACTGTCTTCCATGAAACTGGCCCCTGGTGCCAAAAAGGTTAGAGACTGCTGATTTACAGGGAAACAATGGACAGTGTATTTGTTGCCAAAAATAAAACTGACTTTCAAATAAGATTTACAATCCTGAAAAACTTGTATTGATCACTGTGGGCTGGACTTCCTTCCAATACTTTTCTGATTGGCAGTGATATTAAACACGTGATTTTTTGATTCTCAACAATTAGATCTGCGTAACTTTAGCGAACACTGTTTTCCAAATACTATAAAATTATGCAGGAAGTGGAAGACAGACCAATGGATTTTAATGTTATACAGTATAAAAAGTTCATCAGTAAGGTTTCAGATTCCATACTGTAACTAACTACTCTTTAAGAAACTACCACTTACTGAGTTTTGATGTAGTAACAAAGAGGAATATCTACAATTATCAAAAAAAAAAAAAAAGGCTATTAAACTACTCCTTTATTTTACAACTACTTATCAACCAAAATAAAAAATCACAACATATTGGATGCAGAAACAGGTGTGAGAATCCAGCTGTCTCCTGTAATTCCAAACTCTAAAGGGATTTGCAAAGATGTAAAAGCCAGCCTTCTTACTTTTATTTTAATGAACTAAAAACTATTTTCAAATTTCTCTCCTTTAATGTCTAATATAGTAAATATCAGTAGCTACTTACCATAATTACATACAAAAAAGCTTTCTGGGGTCCTCAATAATTTTTAAGTGTACAGGGCTCATAAAACCAAAAATTTGAGAACTGCTAATTTGGGCAGTACTTCAGCAGTGGGGGTATGTATCTCTTTCAACTCACCACATCAGAAAGACGCTGACGTCTGCTCGTCCCACTTCAGTGTTAAGACTAACCACTGGGCTAAGGTGACTGATTGCTTGATTCATTGCATTACTATTGACTTTTCCCTTAATGGCTTCGGTAGTAAACAAAAAATTATTGCCTAGATCTATTATTTCATAAAGAATGAAAAAATAATTTTCTAATTCTATCATTCCTCTTCGATTTATCTGATTAAAAAGAAAAGAATTGCCCCTTTCAACCATCTGATTACAAATGTTTGATTCCCTCCCCTTAATTTATAAGTTTCAGAACAGTAAGTTTCTTAGCAATCTCCAAGGGTGAACAATGTTTTTTTCTGATTTGATGTGTCCAACTACTATTTTTTTTAATGTTAAAATTGTCCTATTTTTGCCAATGGAAACCTTTTCAAGTCTGCCCTTTAGACATGACTCCAACCATCTTTGATAGCTTCCTTCCTTTTGGGAAGGAAACGTTATCCCAGGCTTATTTAATCTCACTATAAAATAAAACTATCAGGAAAGTCTTGTAACTAAATTTTTTTTTTTTTTTTTGACATGGAGTCTCACTCCGTCACTCAGGCTGGTGTGGAGTGGCATGATCTCATCTTACTGTAACCTTCACCTCCTGGGTACAAGCGATTCTCCTGCCTCAGCTTCCGGAGTAGCTGAGATTACAGGTGTACACCACCATGCCCAGCTAATTTTTTGTATGTTTGGTACAGACAGGGTTTCACAATGTTGGCCAGGCTGGTCTCAAACTCCTGACGTCAAGTGATCCACCCACCTCTGCCTTCCAAAGTGTTAGGATTACAGGCGTGAGCCACCGTGTCGGGCCGTAACTAATTAAAAAAAAAAAAAAACTCATCTCATGCATAGTCCCAGGTATCTTGCAATTAGAGACAATCCTTCTTGTTTTCCATTTACCTGACTACAAATTATTCTTTCTCATATCATTATTTATCTTACCAGTACAAACCAGCTTGTTAATTCTTCCTTTTTTCCATTTGAGCAAATCTCCACCTTTACCACATCCCAGGTCCAAAACAGTGATATCACGTTTTTTCTTCTGTCGTACCTTTTCCAAAAATTCTCCTAAAAGAGAGAAATCAGTCACAATAAACTACCTCTTCTTCAATTTTACAAGTATAAACTGTTACCTCTAATAACCTAGTATTTTTGCCCAATATGTAACATAAACTATTACACATCCATTTATGTAATTTGTAACTTTTGATAAGTAACTAAAAATAAGACTAAGAGTTGATTAATATGATCCTCTGTCATTAAAGAGTACGTGTCTGGTGTTTTGGAAAATTAAGGCAGCATTTTGAATGTTACTTTCAAAAATGAATTTTAAATAGCAGATACGTAAAATTCTAAGTAAGACAACACAACACTTGTTCAGGATGAGACAAAAAGCTAAGTAAGGATGAGAAAAACAAATTATTCATAATTTATTTTGTAGCTTTCTCTTTCCAGAGCTAGGTGTTTAACAGCAGACACGTAAGTAAACCAAAGTTGTTATGGAATGATAAAAGAGCTTGATTATGAAAGATGTCAGGCTTACCACCAAGAGAAATATAAAAACAAGAAAAACAACAAAAAAAGCGCTATGTTTTTTAGTGTTAGCATCATCAGAATTTGGTAGACCCCAGTCTACTAAATGACATTAACAGCCAACAGATAAAATCAGTAGGCCTCCAAGTATCAGTAGGCAAATTGTTCCAACATCAATTAAAGGCATATTAATACTCTCAGGCAAGTTAAGTATTCAACAGTTCTAAAACGTGATATAACACTGAATCCTAGATACATTCTCCTTGTCTTTGTCACTGAGTTGAACACTTTCTAGCTCAAGTGTGTACTATTTTGATGGCTAAAATATCCTGTACAAGTACTTTCACCTTCTGCAGGAACTTAACTTCAACAGAAGCACGAGTGTTCCATACTATTTACCTTTCTGCCATGAATCTTAATACCATAAAAATACTGAAAGAGTGAAAAACAACGATAAAATCTCTGCATTTATCTACAGTAAGACTAACGAGACAGGAAATCCTCAAGAAACAATTCCAAAAAAGCCTTTATCACATTCAAGAAAAAGCCTTTACCACATTCAAGAAAAAGCCTTTATCACATTCAAGAAAAAGCCTTTATCACATTCAAGAAAAAGCCTCTATCACATTAAAGAACTGTACTCAACTGTTTACTTACCAAGCCACAAGCACCAAGAAGAAAGAAAATGAGTGACAAAGAATGGGTGTTGAGAAAGGAAAAAGACAGAAAGCTTGGAACAGATCACACTGATTGCATTAGGACGTTAAAGACACGTGCAAAGCACACATCAAGAGAGTTGCTAGAACAGCTGAAGAAGGAAAGAACACCCTGTATTTGCTGAGAGACAATTTTGCCAACTCAGACTTCAGTCCTTTAAAAAAAATACCTCTTTTCTGATTATAGAAATAATACGTGTTACAATGTGGAAAACATGGACTCGAAAAAGTTATTCGGTAAAAAATAAATGACTAAATAAGAACTCATAAAAAATCCAGTAAGTTATCTGCATCACTGAGGATAATGAAGGAAGAGAAAGGCTGAAAAGAAATGAGGACTGGGGTAGAGACAGAACCTTATGAGTAGAGACTGAAAATGCCATTACATTAATCTTAAAAAAAAAAAAAAAAGTGAACACTCATTTAGCCAAGGCTGACACATGGCAGAGTCAAATAAATATTTTTGTAACAAAACTTGAATGTTAAAAACAAGTGATACACAAAATACTAAAATGTGTTCAAAATAAGCCTAGTTAGTTCCTACTAATATTTCTCAGAATAGGTAATTTATCTTTGAAAATTAGTAAATTATCATCAAAACTAGTACGAAGTACCCGTAATTCGCACTTCATTCTTTCTAGCATTATTAAGAAAGCATCCTCATTTCTTCTTCGACTGGCTTGAAAAAAATATTACGAAAAATTTTAAAACAAACTACTTTTTAAAGTTCTCTAAATTTATCTAAGAGTCTGACTACTCATTGCACTAAATATACAGAGCAATAATTATATCCCTTTTTTTACCCTGTCTTATGGTGCTGACAAGAATTGTATTCTGAATCATATTTTCTCTACCCACTTTCATTCCACAGATAAAATGTTGGCTCGAAAAAGTTGAACCTCTTTATCTATCCTCAATGTAATACACATGATCTTTATCAACTAATTGAAGGCCTAAACAAATCAAGACACTGCCTATTTCTTGACTTAAGGAAACCTGAATGTTTAACCAACAATATGCAGTTGCTCCAAAACTATTAGGGTGAAATAGAATCATTACTTAATAGTGCTAGGTAACCGTAATTCTGTGCATTAAAGAAACATACTGCCTTCTGAAAGCCTGGTTAACATAATCAACTAAACACTCATTAAAATCTTACAGTCAACCACAAGCAAATATTAGAAGAATTTGTCTTCAAGACCTAGTCTTGGCTCTAGCTTTATAAAGTCAAGGTTTGATAATTAAATGAACAGGAATTAAAGACTCAGTAGCTTGGTGTTGGTTAAACCGGTGGGGAGAAAAAAGGAAACATAAGCTAAAATGAAAAATGGCAAGCTAACAGCAAAAAACAACCCTACCAATGAGAACACTTTTCATCCAATTATTAAAGTTTCTTAGGTAAAAAATACGACTTTGACTACGCTTCTCCAAACCAACTTCCTGAAGTTCATTGTAATGGGCAGCCACTGCTGAGCTGTGTCCTTCTTCCAGATTCTGAAAATAAAACAGAATAGAAAAAAAATCAAGGATCAGAACGTGGTAAAAATAAGCCTCAGAACATTTCACCTGGGACTGGATAAAATATTAAAATATTAGAATTGGTAAACTTCACTAAACAATGGCAATTAACCACAGAAGTCTCACTAATTATCATTAGACCTAAGATTTGTTTTCTGAGTCCTTGTGTATTAGCCCGTTTTCATTCTGCTGATAAAGACATACCCGAGGCTGGGTAATTTATAAAGAAAAACAGGCTTAACGGACTCACAGTTCCACGTGGCTGGGGAGGCCCCACAATCAGGGTGGAAGGTGAAAGGCAGGTCTTACATGGCAGCAGGCAAGAGAGAACGAGAGCCAAGCGAAAGGGGAAACCCCTTATCAAACCATCAGATCTTGTGAGACTTCTTCATTACCATGAGAACAGTATGGGGAGACCGCCATACTGTTGGGGGACTGCCATACTGATTCAATGATCTTACACCAGGTCCCTCCCACACGTGGGAATTCTGGGAGCTACAATTCAAGATGAGATCTCGGTGAGGACACACCCAAACCATATCACCCTATTTTGAAAAACATCTCTAGGTTTAAAATTTTCATTGTGATATTTCATCTGTATAATTTTAGTGTCAATGTCTTAATAAGCCCAGTACTCTTCCAGAGTTCTGATTATTCAGTTCGATAAATGACAGTCAATGTTTGGTGTTTCTACAAGAGAATAAATTAGGAATAAGCTATAATTACATTATTTTTATAAAACTGTTGTGAAAATTAAATAAGATAATGTGTATAAAGAGATTAGGGCTGGGAGAAGTGGCTCACGCCTGTAAACCCAGCACTTTGGGAGGCCCAGGTGGGAGGACTTGAAGTCAGGAGTTTGAGACCAGCCTGGCCAACATGGTGAAACCCCATCTCTACTAAAAATACAAAAATTAGCTGGGCGTGGTGGTGCACACCTGTAATTCCAGCTATCTGGGAAGCTGAGGCAGGAGAATCGCTTGAACCCAGGAGGTGGAGATTGCGGTGAGCCAAGATCGGGCCACTGCACTCCAGCGTGGGCAACACAGCGAGACTGTCTCAAAAAAAAAAAAAAAAAAAAAAAAGGAAAAAAAAAAAAAAGATTAGAATTCAGTAGGCAATGTGCAGTGTCAGTGATTTCTATGATAATAACGCTATCATATATGTTATATGTAACACAACAGTTTTTAATTTGTGCTTCCTGAGGCCCTAGAAATCCTGTAAAAATGCCATGATAGGCGAAGGGCTTCAGATCCTCCCACCTCCCTTTCCAGCCACAGTGCTGAATCCCACTGAGGTGCTGAAAGGCATTTCAGCAAATCCTTGACCTATTTTACATAACAGGTTTAAGTGTAAGACTTTCACTTGAAAAAGGGGTTCTGGGGCTAGTAAAAGTTTGAAAACTATGTTTAAAATACAAGCTCCCAGCTGGGTGCAACGGCTGGCGCTTGTAATCCCAGCACTTCGGGAGGCTGAGGCAGGCAGATCACAGGGTCAGGAGTGTCAGGCCTCTGAGCCCAAGCCAAGCCATTGCATCCTCTGTAACTTGCACGTATATGCCCAGATAGCCTGAAGTAACTGAAGAATCACAAAAGAAGTGCAAATGCCCTGCCTCGCCTTAACTGATGACATTCTACCACAAAAGAAGTGAAAATGGCCGGTCCTTGCCTCAGGCGATGATATTATCTTGTGAAATTCCTTTTCCTGGCTCACCCTGGCTCAAAAGGCTCCCCCACTGAGCACCTTGTGACCCCCACTCCTGCCGGCCACAGAACAATCCCCCTTTGACTGTAATTTTCCTTTACCTATCCAAATCCTATAAAACGGCCCCACACTTACCTCCCTTTGTTGACTATCTTTTCGGACTCAGCCCACCTGCACCAAGGTGATTAAAAAGCTTTATTGCTCACACAAAGCCTGTTTGGTGGTCTCGTCACAGGGACGCACATGACAAGGAGTTCAAGACCAGCCTGGCCAATATGGTGAAAGCCCCTCTCTACTAAAAATACAAAATTAGGCGGGCGTGGTGACGGCGCCTATAGTCCCAGCTACTCGGGAGGCTGAGGCAGGAGAATAACTTGAACCCAGGAGGTGGAGGTCCCAGAAGGTGGAGACTGCAGTGAGCGGAGTTTGCACCATTGCACTCTAGCCTGGGAGACACAGCGAGATTCTGTCTCCAAAACAAACAAACAAACAACTCCCCTCTGTTAAAAGAATTCACATTCCATTAATGACAAAAGCCTCACTATCAGTCACTTTCCTCATAAGGGCCAATGGCAGAATTTTATTTACTCATTAAAGTACTTTTTTCCTCTAACTCCAAATTCTGCTTCAAATTCCTTTCTAATGTGGTACTTTCAGATGAAAACAACTTGCTCTGTAGTATCTTTACCACATATTAGGCATTTGTATTTACTTAACTAAAACAGTATGTAAAATACATTAATAAGTTGAAAACAGTTTAAGGAATTACATTAATAAAGGGATGTAAAGCCAGGTATAATTTTAAAAGTTATCCCTTTTTAAGTGATAACTTCTGACAAAAAAATTGGAGCCGAACACCTAATAAAAAAGGAAAATAGGTAAATCACTGGGATCTCATACTCCAGTCTTTTTAAAAACACCAACAAAGAGCAAAGCAGCTTTCAAGTCTCTAGTTAAGGGCGAGGACTGCTAATGCCCAGGAGGTTGTGGCTGCAGCGAGCTTCGATCACACCATCACACTGCAGCCCAGGCGATGGTGCAAGACTCCGTCTCGGGGAAAAAAAAAGTTTCTAGTTAAATAAGATTCTAAAATAAGATAAAGATTATCTCATTACAAAATAAAAACAAACAAAAACTAAAAAATCTATCTCATTAGCAGGAGACATTTCACCTTAACAGAAATCATAAGAGTTAAAAGCCTACTTTGTCTTCAGACCATATCTATTAAAAACAGAACATTCTAAAGCTATTAAGATTATGTAAAAAGATCAGTATGACTGCACAGGTGTTCCACATTTCAGACTTACATATTCCGAGTAAAAGAAAATACACTGAACATACTTTCTGCTTTTCAGGAACATCCTCAAGTGCTATTTTTCTCTTATTTTGAGGGCCATCTCCAGTAGAATATTCATCTTTTGGAACATCCTCAGTTTCTCTTTTTCTTTTCTTTGAATTGCCTTCATCATCACCACAATCTTTTTCCTCTGCGACAATTTCGGGATCAAGTTTTCTCTTCTTGGATGGAGTGTCTTCCCCACAACTAGAACTTTCCTTTACAAGATCATCTTCAAACTCTTTTCTCTTTCTTGCTGTGTCTACTTGTCTACAGATAGAAGTCTTTTCAGAAAGCCCAGTCCCAGAAGCCGTTGTGTTTTCATTAATATCGAATGAAGACTCTGTTTCAGAATTCACTGACGCTTTTGCCTGTTCAAGAGACATCTTTTCATATTCCTCTGCTTTTGTAGAATTTGCCATTTATGATTGCTTGAACTGATGGTAAAACTTCATGAACCAACACTAGAATGACAAAAAATTGGTATTACTTGTAAACACTAAGACTTTAAAACAATTTTTTTTTTTTTTTGAGAGTTTCACTTTTGTCACCCAGGCTGGAGAGCAACGGCGTGATCTCCGCTCACTGCAAGCTCTGCCTCCGGGGTTCAAGCGCTTCTCCTGCCACAGCCTCCCGAGTAGCTGGGATTTACAGGCGCCTGCCAACAGGCCCGGCTAATTTTTTGTGTTTAGTAGAGACGCGGTTTTGCCATGTTGGGCAGGCTGGTCTCTAATTCCTGACCCCAGCTGATCCGCCTGCCTCTGGCCTTCCAAAACGCTGGGATTAGAGGCCTAAGCCACTGTGCCCGGCCTACAATAATTTTAATCAACTAGGAATTTAAAAAAATCCCATTGTAGAGAGAATATTAAAAAACGTTAATTGATATCATGTATGAATTTCTGAATATGGTAATACTAAGTATAATCCCACCATAATTCTATAATCTTATTCATAAAAGTCACTGTTGGCATTAAAGCTGACGAATGAAGTGGGGATACACATGCACTAGCTCCATTTCAGTTCTGACCCTTACTCTATAACTCTGGTTCGCAAACTGCATGGTTGGTACCATAACAAACAGGCACCACAGGACGTAACGTGGAAGATATCACAGAAACTACCAGCTTTAAGTACAGCACAGTTCCAACTGAATAGATTGCAGCACAGTTCCAACTGGATAGATTGCACTACATACCTTTCAATGACTTTGTGAAGCTGAGATTTTGGTATCACAGAAAATCAAGGTGAAACAGGAAATGAGGTTGGCAGTGCCTATCTGATTTCGAGGCTTGAAGTTGTACAGTACCCAACAGGTTCACACATCCTGTTAGCAAGGGATTGCAATTAATTAACAATAAAACACAAACATTACCTTTCTCTGCAATTTATGTGTATGAATTTTCTAAACAGACATAAAGTTGTTAGACCACAAATACTTTCAAATTCTTTGGGGTAAACTACTTAACAAATGGAACTGTTACATTTCTTTTGGCCTACGGACACTAAGGGCATCAAGAACAGAAAAAGTTTGGGGTTCTACAGCAAGAACTTCTGAAATCATATTTCATAATGGGTGTTCCAATTAGGTAGAAAGTAAAGAGAGTAGAAATGACTTTAGACAAGTTTCAGGACTCAGACTGCAGTTTGATGACCATTAAGTCTCTTTCAAATATGTTCTTAGACCTATGTTAAGATGGGAAAGAGAGAGAAATAACTGAACTATCTATTGGGTAAGAATTATAGTGGTTCATTTATTAAGTCATTCAACAAACTTAGTGACCTCCTACTACAGAGAAGCTCAATGTAAATTATGTTTTCAAGATGTTTATAGCTTACATACCACTATTAAAATGTTAAGCTTTTGTTCAGCACAGAGGCTCACACCCGTAATCCCACCACTTTAGGGGACCGAGGTGGGCAGACTGCTTGAGCTCTGGAGTTCGAGACCAGCTTGGGCAACATGGCAAAATCCCGTCTCTACAAAAAAAACCTGGCATGGTAGCACATGCCTTAGTCCCAGTTACTCAGGAGGCTGAAGTAGGAGAATGACCTGAGCCTAGGAGGTCCAGGCTGCAGCGAGCTGTGAATGCGCCACTGCACTACAGCCTAGGTAACAAAGTGAGACCCCACTTAAAAAAAAAAAAAAAAAAAAAAAAAAAGCTTTTTCAGGAAGGAAGTGTTTGTGTTGTGCTAAATATAAATAAATAAATAAGCCTTTTGGATAATGAAAAAGAATAAGAAATTAAGTTGCCTGAAGGAATGGGTAACAAGTCACTACGAATGGGTAAGGGTTTCAAGGGTTATTAGCTTTCATGACCCACCATTTTAGGTAACAAAATACCAAGACGTACCAAATAGAACTCAATGAGAGAACAACAACAACAAATCAAAAAAGTAATTTTCAGAATACTTAAAATTATCTAGAAAAACTGGCTACCAACTTGTCAAATTCCTAGTTCTCCTCCTCTGCCATTGATTTCTTAATGGAAATTGGCTTTAAACTCAAATAAAGCAATGTGACTTATCTTTAGCTATAATTATTACCTAAAATTAGTATTGAGATTTAAGCATGAATTTTACTTATGTCACTTACTTTTATGGTATCACAGATGTGACATCATAAAAACATAATCAATTAGGTCAGAAGAAATGACACAGCATTCCAGATGATCACAAAAATGAGTAAGAATGTTTAAAACCAAGCATCATGTTTACAGCCAACTTGTTTTCAACAAACGTGCCAAGAACGTACACAGCAAACAGTGTCTTCAAAAAATGGTGCTGGGAAATGTAGACCACTCTCTCTCACCATATGCAAAAATCAAATCAAAATGGACTGAAAACTAAAATTTAAAATCCGCAAGTATGAAATTGCTTGAAGAAAACATTGTGGAAATGCTTCAAGACACTGGTCTGGGCAAAGATTTCTGTGGTAAGACCTCAAAAGCACAGGCAACAAAAGCAAAAACAGACAAAGGGGAGTATATCAAGCTAAAAACTTCTGCACAGCAAAGGAAACAAGAGTGAATAGAGAACCTACAGAAAGGGAGAAAGTATCTGCAAAACCATTCATCTCGCAGGGGATTCTCAACCAGAATATAGAAGAAACTCAACTCAATAGCAAAACCAAGAAGCAATCCTACTACAAATGGGCAAAAGATCTGAAGAGACATTTCCTAAAAGACACACAAATGGCCAACACGTATATATGTAAAAAATGCTCAGTATCAGTAATACCAGGGAAATGCAAGTCGAAACCACAATGAGATACCACCTCATCTCGGTTAAAACGGCTTTTATCAGAAAGACTTCGTATCAGTATATCCAAGAAATATCTGCAGTCTCAAGTTTATTCACAATAGTCAAGATATGGAATCAACCTAAGCGTCCATCAACAGATGAACAAAGATAAACAACGGAATATGAGTCATTAAAAAGAATGAAATCCTGTCATTTGCAACAACATGGATCAATCCGGATGTCATTATGTTAAGTGAAATAAGTCAGGCACATGAAGACAATATCATGTTATCACTTAAGTGGGAGCTAAAACTGTGGAGGTAAAGAGTGAATTAGTGGTTACGAGACTGGGAAGGGTAGCAGGAAGACGGGGATGAAGAAGAGAAACTGGTTAATGGGTACAAAAACACCCCAGAAGAAATAAAATCTAGTGCCTGATAGTGCAGTGGGGTGGACACAGTTAACAGTAACTTACTGTGTAGTTCAAAATAGCTAAAAAATATTGGAATGTTCCCAACATAAAGAAAACATCAATGTTTGAGACGACAAATATCCCTATTGCCCTGATTTGGTCGTTACACATTGTATGCATGTATCAAAATGTCACCTGTAACTCCAAATATGTGCAACTTCTATGTATCAATTTAACAAACGGGGGGGCGGGGGAACAAACCAAACACAAAGTGGAATAATGAAAACACGCCAAAAGAAAGACAGCTGTCCCTCAGAATCCTAGAGGAGAAACCTTCCAGAGGTGGTCGACTGACATCGAGATGGATACGCGACAAACAACCACACGGACGTTTCGACCTGGCTTTCCAGTCACGCCTCCGGAGCAAGCCAAGTCTCTGCGTCATTTCAGTTCCTCGGGGTACGACCGAGCAGGCCGGCAGGGCCGCCAGGATAAAGCCCAAGCGGGATAAGCTCTTAAGCCCCAAGCCAGCCGCTTGACCCTCTACTACGGGCCCGAGACGACGCAGCGAGGCGAGAAGGGACTCTTCCAGTCAAGTCCACCCCCTCCGTCATTCGCGCGGCCTCTGGTTCAGGTTTCCGAGGCGCCGCTCAAGACAGACCTGAGGACCCCACGCCCCTCCCCAGCACGGCCCTGGGGCGCGAGCTGGAGCAGCTCTTCGGGCTTCTTCTCTCACCCGGGCTCGCTCAGTCTGGAGGAGCAACAGCGCCCGCCCACCCCAAGCAGTTCCCATTTTGCTCGGGACTGAGGACACAAGGCAACAGACGCACGCCGCGGGGAGTGAAGCACAGGGCTCATGCGAAGGGAGCCCATGTCAGGAGTGGGAGTGCCACTTCCACCCCTCCACGGCAGCCGAGAAATAAACACAAAGAAAGGAAGGGCCGGAGTTCCAGCCGTCACACTCACCAGCACACCCAAACGCGATTCTGTTTGCGGAAACGGCGGCCCGCGCCACGCGTGTCTGGTTACATCACTTCCGGAGGTGCGAGAGTCACGTGGCGCCGCTCAGGCGAGAGTGCAGCGACGCAAGTCCTCCGCGCCGGAACTACGAGTCCCGACGTGCCGCGCGCGGCATGCGGAGGCTTCGCTGCGAGGGGCACGGGCGGTCGCGAGCACGTTGCTAGTGGGCGCGGCTGGCGGGCCGGAGGCGGTAGGGCGCTAGCCCCCGGCTGAGTCCCGCGGGTTCCGGCACCTGGACCCACACTCGGTCGGGGTACTCTGCTGAGTAACACTGCCTTGGCATTCGAGGAGCTGTGGTCCAGCCTGCGCGGCGGGAAGCGGCGGCGACGGCCCTAGCGTCCTAAGAGGTAGCATGGGCCCCAGGCCTCTGGGGGCAGCGGGAGGGGTCTAGAGGGCACCTTCAACCCTGGGCGTGTGTCCGGGAGCTGACTCGCGGCGCGAACCCGGCAACTGCTGTGCGCGCGCCGCTCTTCGGGCTGCGGCAGTGTACGACCGCCAGACTGGGGTCGTCCACACTCGCTGACCCCACGGCCCCCGGCGGAGAGAGGCTCCCCCGCCCTTCCGGGTTGAGCCAGTGTCCTGGCAAATCTTGCTTTGGGACTGTTTTTCTGCCTGCTCTGCTGCAACCTTTCACCGTCTTCTCTTTCCTTCCTCGGAAGTCGGTTGAGGAGGGGTCTGGAAGCGCCCGCGGTCGGAGCGGTTTTAAAAATTAGCAATGTCTTATTAGGAACCAGCAGATTGGTCCTTACCGCCGTATTTGGGAAGCCACAAGAGGCCATGCTTACCTGTTAGGTTCTGAGAAGAAGGACAGCCTGTACCTCTTCTTGACAAATACCTAAGGGTGCGTTACTCTGCGTTGGCTGAACTTGGCATGGTGTGGTTTGGGGGAGACAACACACTTTTTTTGGCCATCACCCCAGATTTCTACTGGCCATTGAAAGCGCCTACTGTACTGAAACTCGAAAGCTCCATAGTTGAGGACTTTCAACCTGAGATCAGGGTCAGAACTACCTGTGGATTATTGATGCGTGTACATGTTAACGTGCGTCAAGTCCCCACCTTCCAAGGGGGTAAAACTGATCAGATTTACAATCCGTCTTGAATTACTCTTTACCAAAATTGATCCCTTTAAAACAGCTTTGAAAATGTGCTTTACCAGCCTGCCTTCTTGTCAGTAGGCACAGATATATTAATGAATGCACCTGGCCTTGGGGAAGGCAACATTTGCAGCGTTGTAGTTTCCAGTGTAATCACTTCTAAATTGTGGGCATTAGCCCATCTGAGGTTGTGGACCCCTTACAAACTTTGAACCAAGAATGAGGCCTGTTTTTCACAAATAGAGATGAGCCATCAATTTCAGATGACTGCTTGTATTATATGAAATGAGCTAAGTTGAGAATCTCATTTCATGAATATTGACAGTTGCAAAGGTGAAGCTCTTGAAAATCGAATACATTATAGGCATACCTGTCATGCGCGTCCGTGTGAAGAGACCACCAGACAGGCTTTGTGTGAGCAATAAAGCTTTTTAATCACCTGGGTGCGGGCAGGCTGAGTCCGCGAAGGGAGATAAGGGTGGGGCCGTTTTATAGGATTTGGCTAGGTACAGGAAAATTACAATCAAAGCGGGGTTGTTCTTTGGCAGGCAGGAGTGGGGGTCACAAGGTGCTCAGTGGGGGAGCTTTTAGAGCCAGTATGAGCCAGGAAAAGGAATTTCATAAGATAATATCATCGCTTAAGGCAAGGACCGGCCATTTTCACTTCTTTTGTGGTAGAATGTCATCAGTTAACGCGAGGCAGGGCATTTGCACTTCTTTTGTGATTCTTCAGTTATTCAGGCCATCTGGACTTATATAGGTGCGAGTCACAGAGGATGCGATGGCTTGGCTTGGGCTCAGAGGCCTGACAATATCCAAGCATTAGAACCAGGTAATTACATTCCCTGGTCCTGATGCTTAAGTTTCTTGAGATAATTACAGTTGTAATTTTACAGAAAATTAGCGTAATTTGGACTTTTAAAAGCATGTTTTAATGTTTTTAAACACTGGGCGCGGCGGCTTACTCCTGTAATCCCAGCACTTTGGGAGACCGAGGTGGGCAGATCACGTTCGAGACCAGCCTGGCCAACCAACATGGTGAAACCCCGTCTCTACTAAAAATACAAAAATTAGCCAGGTGTGATGGCACGTGCCTGTAATCCCAGCTACTCAGGAGCTGAGGCAGGAGAATCACTTAAACCTGGGAGGCAGAAGTTGCAGTGAGCCAAGATTGCATCATTGCACTCCAGCCTGGGCGACAGAGCGAGACTGTCTCAAAAATCAAAACAAATAAATTTTATTAGATCAAAAGCCCCTTAACTATGTGTTTATGAAAAGTCCACGATGATGGGATATATAGAGATTACATTTTTTAGTTTTTATAAAACTTAACTAGAAGTTGTGTAAATTCATTTGAGAACAGAGAGGAAGGATTCTTGAAAGCAGTTAATGTAAGAAGTAAATGAGCCAGATAAAAATGATTTTAAAGTTACCATTGGTGTTATTTTTCCCTTATTATTCCCCGAGTAATCTCTGGTTTTCTGGACTTTAAAATAATAATAGCTAATACTTGAGCTTAGTGCTTTATTCATTTGCACTCGTTTAATTCTAACCGAACCCAGTGGTATAATTATGAGTGTTTGTTTTACAGATGAGTGTTAAGTAACTTGGCCAAGATCATGCAGCTTGTAAGTAGTGGGATCAGGATTTGGACCCAGGCAGTCTGGCTGATTGACCAGATTCTGCTAATAATGAAACAGTGCTGGCTAGAAGGTCATACTCAGAACCCGAAGTTGCTTAGCAAATAGTAGATTTCCAGAAAGTGTTTTGATACTTCTTAACGCCTGGGTTATTACGTCCAGAGAGAACATAGATAGATAAGGATGTTATCTTGCTGGAATGTGAGCTCCATCAAGACAAGGAAAGGACGTGTAGGATTTATTTCAATCCATTTGTAAGAAGGTGAGAGCACTTCTGTCAGAGGTATAATTTTAAAGTGTGATTTCTGTTGTAGAGTTGAAGATCGTATTTTTGAAACATAGAGATTATTTTAAAAATGTAGATACAGTGTTATAGTTTTCTAAGATGGTGTTCTGTGAAGAGAGGTGGTTCATGGAAGGTTTGTTCCTCCAAATAGTTTTGGATGAAGGACTTTTCCTCTGTTCCACTCAGGAAAGTGTTCTTACTAAAATTTTGTGGCCTTTCTGGAACAAATAAAATATTATTGTTTAAAAGGTTTTTCCTTCAGTTGAAAATAAGATTTTGTTGAGTAATACTGTGTGTGATGATTAGTTTTATTATGTCAGCTTAGCTAAGCTATAATACCTAGTTATTTAATCAGATACTAATTTGGTTCATGCTGTGATGGTGTTCTGAAGACATGGTTAACATCTATAATCAGTTGACCTAAACTAAAGGCTATTACCTTAAATAATGTGGGTGGACCTCATTCAATCAGTTGAAGGCTAAAAAAGCCAAAACAGGTGTCCTGAAGAAGACAGTATTTTCCTAAAGACTACAGCATCAATCCCTGCCTGAGTTTCCTGTCTGTAGATTACCCTGCACATTTTGAAGTTTCCAGCCCCTACAGTTGTGTGAGCCAGTTCCTTAAAATATCAATATCTCTATATCTGTCTATATGTAGATGAAGATATTTATGTTTTTATCTACATCTGTGTATTTTTTCCTATCAATTCTGTATCTCTGGAGAGCCCTGACTGATTCCAATTTGGGTGCTGAGAGTGCTTCTAGTGAGCAGAATCTTAAGAATGAGTTTTCTGAATTGATGATAGTGTTTCTGGAACTGGTTTTCTTAACTGATCAGATTTAAAGGCAATAATGAGTATTCCCAGTGGAAAAGAGGGCGCTGGTAGTCCATGGTGTGATATGGCAAGAGAGATACGCACAAGATCACACTTGGATGCTCCCACTCATGCTTATAGACAAGATTCAGAATGATCGGGTATTTGATACCTTAGAACATTTTAATCAAACTAATGAGTATAATAAGATAGGCTGGTTGCTTTTAACTGTGCTGGATAAAGTGAGAAAAGAAAAGGATTATTCCAGCTACTGGGGAGGCTGAGGCAGGAGAATCGCTTGAACCCAGGAGGCGGAGGTTGCAGTGAGCCGAGATCGCGCTACTGCACTCCAACCTGAGTAACAGAGTGAGATTGTCTCAAAAAAAAAAAAAAAAGAAAAGAAAAAAGAAAAAAGGGCAAGCTTAAGGCTTCAGATTCCCGATTGAAGCTCCACATAAGTGACCTGAAAAGTTTCTGTGTCTGCCCTGAAGAAACCCGTATCTCTTGTAGCTGCAGAGCTGGGTTGGTGAAAACCAAACCCAGAATCTCATCCTGTAGGTGGCTGAATTACAGTGCTGACTGAATTCCCTGCTTCACCTTGGTCTGCTGTTAAAGTGAAGGCATTGGTTGGGAAGGAGTGGGATCCTCACATTTGGAATAGGGCCATATGGGAACATCCTGATAAAGTGGGGGATGTTCAACTCCTAAATTTTACTCACTCTTTTTTGCCAATAGAAGCAATTCTTCCACCTCTCTTTGAGGAGATTAACTCTGCTTTGCCTGAAGAACCTGTAATGGTGTCCCTTGAGGTAGTTACCTTGTAAGACGTTGCTGGTTCTCCTGAGGCATCCATGAAGAGCTCTGGGGCTGCTCTTCTCTTCAGGTCAGAGATTGCAGTGGGAGCTGCTGCCACTGACTGGGGGTCCTTAACTGCAGCAGGGATGGTTGGATCCTGGATGGTAGGGGCCGTGTGATCACCAAAGACTAAGTGGGTGTGTTGCCATCATGGGGGACAGTGGAGTCAAAGCAGCAATCTGAACAAGACTTGGGAGTCCTATGGCATTGGGTAGGTGGTCATGGTGTCCCTAGAAGAGAACTTGATGGGCAGTCTACTAAATTCTGATTTGATCTCTATAAGCAGAAGAGTTCTAGGTCAAGTGAACGGAAGCCTTACTTTAATTACCAAAGAAAGAGTCATGGTCCCTCAATCAATTCCCAGATATGAGTCATTTTACAGACCGAGAACCCCTTGAATGAGGGGAGGCTGGATCCTTTTGAGGAAGGACCCCATTGTGCTGCCAAGAATTTATACCGTTAATTTTTTTTCTCAGCGTTTCCGGGAGAGGCCTATGGCTTATCAGGGTAAGTGTGGATTAGAGAAGAGAAAATAATTAGACTTCTCATGGATTAGTGAACACTTAACTCTGAACTGACACTAATTCCAGGACTCTCAAAGTGTCATTTTGGCCCACCGTTCAGAGTAGGGGCTTGTTGAGGTTAGGTGGTCAATAGAAGTTTAATCCAGGTCCTCCTCATAGTGGGTCCGCATAATCATCCTGTGGTTACTTTGCCAGTTCCAGGATGCGTAACTGGTATAGACATACTCAGCAACTGGCAGAATCCCCACACTGGTTCCCCGACCTGTGGAGTGAGGGCTATTGTGGTAAGAAAGGCCAAATAAAAGCCACTAGAGCTGCCTCTTCCTGGAGTAATAGTAAGCCAAAAGCAATACCTCATTCCCAGAGGAATTGCAGAGATTGGTGCCCGTAAGGATATAGGGGTGATGATTCCTGACATATTCACATTCAGCCCTCCTATGTGGCCAGTGCAGGAAACAGATTGATCTTGGAAAATGACAGTGGATTATCATAAACTTAACTGAGTGGTGACTAATTGCAGCCGCTGTTCCATATTTCATTTCATTACTTGAGAACGTATCCCCTAGTAGCTGGCATGCAGTTACTGATCTGCTGAATGCTTTGTCTTAATATCTGTTAGTAAAGATCACTAAAAGCAGTTTTCTTTCAACTAACAAAGCCAGAAATACACCTTCACTGTCCTACCTCGGAAATATCAATTTTCCAACACTATATCATAACTTAGATCACAGAGGTCTTGTTATGAGTTGAATTGTGTCTTCTAAAAATTTGTATATTGGATTCCTAGCTCTCATTACTTCAGAGTATGACCTTATTTGGGAATAGGGTAGTTAAAAATGTGATTAGATAAGATGAGGTCATACTGAAGTAGGCTGGGACCCTAATCCAACACAACTGGTGTCCTTGTAAACAGGAGGAATTTGAACACAGACATTCACACAGGGAGAATGCCATGTGAAACTGAAGTAGAGGAACACCAAGAAATGTCACACATTTCCAGCAAACCATCAGGAGCAAGGGGGGAGGCGTGAAACAGATTCTTCCTCACTCCCTTTGAAGGAATCAATCCTTTTGACACCTTAATCTTGGACTTCTAACCCCATAGATGGAGACAGTACCCTTCTGTTGTGTAAGCTCCTCAGTTTGTGGTTCTCTATTACAGCAGCTGTAGCAAACAAATAGAGACCCTGATTGCCCTTCCCTTCCGCAAGACATCATACTGGCCCATCACATTGATGATGTTATGCTAATTGGACCTGGTGGGCAAGAAGGAACAACTACTGTTGACTTACTGGTAAGACATTTGCTTGTCAGATGGCGGGAAATAAATCCAACAAATAATCAGGGTCCTTCCACCTGAGTGAAATTTCTAGGGGTCCACTGGTGTGGTGTAGGGCGTGTTCCCACCTATAACAAAAAGAGAGAAGCAAGGTCTGGTGGGCCTCTTTGGATTTTGGAGGTGACAAATTCCTCATTTGGCTGCGCTACTTCAGCTTGTTTACTGAGTGACCCAAAATGCTACTAGTTTTGAGTGGATCCCAGAACAAAAGGCGCCTCTGCAACAGGTACAGGCTGCTGTGCAAACTGCTCTGCCTCTCAGGCCATATGACCCAGCAGATCTTATGGTGCTTGAAATGTCAGTGGCAGACTGAAATGCTGTTTGGAACCTTTGGCAGGCCCTGTAGGAGATAATTACAGTGTAGATCCTGGGATTTTGGAGCAAAGCATTTCCATCCTTTGCAGGTAACTGCTCTTTTAAGAAATAGCTTTTGGGCTTGCTACTAGGCTTAGTAAAAACTCCAAGCTTAACCATGGGCCACCGAGTTATGCAACCTGACTAGAAAAATGACTAGAATGTTTCAGCAGTTAAGAGCACAAGCAGATGGCATGTGTTCAAATCCTGGTTATGTTATATTTACTAAGTATGTCGTCCTTGAGTAAGTGACCAAACTTTGTGTTTTAATGTCCTCATGGAGCGATTTTACAGAAGAAATGAGATGATACAGTGCTTAGCACAGAACCTGTTAATTTTTAGCTTCTCTTAACACAACTGAAACCGCTTAACACAACTGAAACGACTGCAATGTCGTGTGAAGTCATTAGTCCATGTCTTTAAATGTGATTGTAGAATTTTTTTGCCTTGGTACAGCAGAAAAAATAGGTTTTTTTTGTTTGTTTGTTTGTTTGTTTTTTTTTTGAATTCATGTAAAGCAGAGCAGAAGTTTGAAATACTGAATAGTCTTTTTTTTTTTTTTTTTTTTTTTTTTTTTTT